>NC_068434.1:3633414-3645914 GCF_023373465.1 Oncorhynchus keta
TGTTTTATGTGTTCTATTCTGTGTTCTATTCTATGTTCTATGTGTTCTATTCTGTGTTATGTGTTTTATGTGTTCTATTCTGTGTTCTATTCTGTGTTATTTTCTGTGTTATATTCTGTGTTCTATGTGTTCTATTCTGTGTTCTTTTCTGTGTTCTATTCTGTGTTCTATTATGTGTTCTATGTGTTCTATTCTGTGTTCTATGTGTTCTATTATGTGTTCTATGTGTTCTATTCTGTGTTCTATTCTGTGTTCTATTATGTGTTCTATGTGTTCTATTCTGTGTTCTATGTGTTCTATTTTGTGTTCTATGTGTTCTATTATGTGTTCTATGTGTTCTATTCTGTGTTATATTATGTGTTCTATTATGTGTTCTATGTGTTCTATTCTGTGTTATGTGTTTTATGTGTTCTTTTCTGTGTTCTATTCTGTGTTATGTGTTATGTGTTCTATTCTGTGTTCTATTCTGTGTTATGTGTTTTATGTGTTCTATTCTGTGTTCTATTATGTGTTATGTGTTATGTGTTCTATTCTGTGTTCTATTATGTGTTATGTGTTCTATTCTGTGTTCTTTTCTGTGTTATGTGTTCTATTCTGTGTTCTTTTCTGTGTTATGTGTTTTATATGTTCTATTCTGTGTTCTTTTCTGTGTTATGTGTTATGTGTTCTATTATGTGTTATGTGTTTTATGTGTTCTTTTCTGTGTTATGTGTTATGTGTTCTATTCTGTGTTCTTTTCTGTGTTATGTGTTCTATTCTGTGTTCTATTCTGTGTTCTATGTGTTCTATTCTGTGTTCTATTCTGTTCTATTCTATCAGATGTGGTATAATGACATGAGCCGATTCCACATAGCCCACAGTCTAAAATATAATTCCTGGAGTATCCTATAGGGGTTCTTCATATTGTAACTGTGGGGAAACACCTTTCATTCTTCAAAGAACCCTTTAAAAAGTCAAAGCAGAATAAACCAATCTAAACACGAGGGAAACTCCCAGCAGATTCCCAAGTCCAATGGGTTGTTCCCCTGGCGTGTTGATCTGTTCTCCGTATCCAGAATGAATCTGCATGGCGGTTGAACAGGTTTCCTGTTAGGTTCATCAGAGGAAGTGAAGTCTGTCAATCCCAAATGGTTTAATTATACAGATGTTTAACAAAACACGCACACCACAATATTCATACCTTGGTTTTTGTGCTAAATGTGAATGAAACATCTGTTTTGATAATGGTTTTCATACACATACAATATCGTTCAAAAGTTTGGTGTCACTTAGAAATGTCCTTGTTTTTTTAAAGAAGCAGCACATTTTTTTGTCCATTAAAATAACATCAAATTGATCAGTTAAACAGTGTAGAGACATTGTTAATGTTGTAAATGACTATTGTAGCTGGAAACGGCAGATTCTTTATGGAATATCTATATAGGTGTACAGAGGCCCATTATCAGCAACCATCACTCCTGTGTTCCAATGGCACGTTGTGTTAGCAAATCCAAGTTTATCATTTTAAAAGGCTAATTGATCATTAGAAAACCCTTTTGCGGCCTCCTGGGTGGCGCAGTGGTCTAAGGCACGGCAAAGCAGTGCTAGCTGTGCCACCAGAGACTCTGGGTTTGAGCCCAGGCTCTGTCGCAGCTGGCCGTGACCGGGAGGTCCGTGGGGCGACACACAATTGGCCTAGCATCGTCCGGGTTAGGGAGGGTTTGGCCGGCAGGGATATCCTAATCTCATCACGCACCAGCGACTCCTGTGGCAGGCCGGGAACACGCTGACCAGGTCGATAGGTTTACGGTGTTTCCTCCGACACATTGGTGCGGCTGGCTTCCAGGTTGGATGGCCATTGTGTTAATTATGAAGCAGTGCGGCTTGGTTGGGTCGTGTTTTCGAGGACACACGGCTCTCGACCTTAGCCTCTCCCGAGTCCGTACGGGAGTTGCAGCGATGAGTCAAGACTGTAACTACCAATTAGATATCATGAAATTTTGGGGGGTAAAAACTACATTTTGCAACTATGCTGAAAACAAACCCTAACCCTAACCCCAACATGAATCCTAAACCTAACCTTGTGCCTAACCCTAACCACAACATTAATCCTAACCCTAACCTTGTGCCTAACCCTAACCCCAACATGAATCCTAACCCTAACCTTGTGCCTAACCCTAACCCCAACATGATTCCTAACCCTAACCTTGTGCCTAACCCTAACCCCAACATGAATCCTAACCCTAACCTTGTGCCTAACCCTAACCCCAACATGAATCCTAACCCTAACCTTGTGCCTAACCCTAACCCCAACATTAATCCTAACCCTAACCTTGACCTTTACTGATGTTAACCTTTCTGATGTTAACCTTTTTTGACCTTTTTTTGGCAAGACAGATCTTCCCGAAGGTGGGGGAGTGGCAATCATTAACAAGGATCACCTTCAGTGCTCGGTTGTCTCCACCAAGTGTGTCCCCAAACAATTTGATTAGTTGGTTTTAAGTATTACACTTTCAAATAGCTTTTGTTGACTGTTGATGGGTATAGGCCTGTACCCTAAGGTCTCTCTTGGCCCCTTACACTAAATCTGAGTTTCTGCTAGGTGACCTAAACTGGGACATGCTTAAACCACCTGAAAAAAGTCCTAAAGCAATTGGACTCTCCAAATCTTTCTCAGATTATTACCAATCCCACAAGGTATGACTCCAAACATCCTTGATGTTATCCTCACAAATAATCCTGATAGGTATCAGTCTGGTGTTCTCAGTAATGACTTTAGTGATCACTGTTCTACAGCCTGTGTTCGCAATGTCTCTATGGGGGTGCTAGTCTCTATGGGGGTGCCACAAGGTTCAATTCTTGGGCCGACTCTCTTCTCTGTATACATCAATGATGTCGCTCTTGTTACTGGTGATTCTCTGATCCACTTCTACGCAGACGACATCATTCTGTATACATCTGGCACTACTCTGTATGGTTCTGACTTATAATATAACTACAAATACCTAGGTGTCTGGTTAGACTGTAAACTCTCCTTCCAGACTCACATTAAGCATCTCCAATCCAAAGTTAAATCTAGAATCAGCTTCCTATTTCGCAAAAAAAAGCATCCTTCACTCATGCTGACCATCCTACCGATCTTCGACTTTGGCGATGTCATTTACAAAATAGCCTTCAACACTCTACTCAAAAAATTGGATGCAGTCTGTCACAGTGCCATCCATTTTTGTCACCAAAGCCCCATATACTACCCACTACTGCCCTGACCTGTATGCTCTCGTTGGCTGGCCCTCGCTTCATAATAGTCGCCAACCCCACTGGCTCCAGGTCATCTACAAGTCTCTTCTAGGTAAAGCCTCTCCTTATCTCAGCTCGCTGGTCACCGTAGCAACACCCACCCGTAGCATTTGCTCCAGCAGCTTTATCTCACTGGTCACCCCCAAAGCCAATTCCTCCTTTAGTCGTCTTTCCTTCCAGTTCTCTGCTGCCACTGACTGGAACGAACTGTAAAAATCTCTGAAGCTGGAGGCTCATACCTCCTTCACTAGCTTTATGCACCAACTGTCAGAGCAGCTCACCGATCCCTGCACCTGTACATAGCCCATCTGTAAACAGCCCATCCAACTACCTCATCCCCATACTGTATTTATTTATTTATCTTGCTCCTTTGAACCCCAGTATCTCTACTTGCACATTCATCTTCTGCACATCAATCACTCCAGTGTTAAATTGCTGTATTGTAATTACTTTGCCACCATGGCCTATTTATGGCCTTACCTCCCTTATCCTACCTCATTTGCACACACTGTATATAGACTTTTTCAACTGTATTATTGACTGTATGCCTGTTTATTCCGTGTGTAACTTTGTGTTGTTGTGTTGAACTGCTTTGCTTTATCTAGCCTCCCCGGTTAAATAAAGGATAAATCAAATATACATAAATATAAAATGGCTGCTCAGTGAAACGATCTGTCCTGATTAGTCATAGATGCTTGCTAAAAAACTTGAATGCCTTCCTTCATGACCTGGCCTCTGTAAAATGGTATAATCAGCTGTCGAAGACTCTTGGACCTTCTTGTCTGATATCTTCAGTGGTTAACAAACACCCCCCCCCATGAAGAAAAGGAGACTTAACAGGTTCAGCCTCTGGTTCGACCGTGCGTGATCTGGCAGAGTTACTCCACCTCAGGAATTGCATTTGGCGAAAGGCTCGGCACACGCATACTCAGGCTGACTGGAAGTACACTCAGGATATCCGGAAGGCCAACGTTAGGTACTTTTAAGGAGCAGTTGTCTCTCTGTGGGTCCAACCCAAAGAAGTTATGGGAAACGGTTAAAGACCTGGAGAATAAACCCTCCTCGTCACAGCTACTCATGTCCCTTAATGTTGATGATGTGGTTTTTACTGACAAGAAGCACATGGCTGAGCTCTTTAATCACCGCTTCATTAAATCAGGATTCCTCTTTGACTCAGCCACGCCTCCTTGCTGTCCAACATTTCCTCTTCTCCCACCCCTTCTAATGCAACTATCCCCGATGCCTCTCCCTCTATTTCTCCTGCCCCACTACAAAGTTTCTCCCTGCAGGCGATAACTGAGCCCGAGGTGCTAAAGGAGCTCCTTAAACCTCTTCCCCTTAAACTTCTTCCCCTTAAACTTCTTCTCCTTAAACTTCTTCTCCTTAAACTTCTTCTCCTTAAACTTATTCTCCTTAAACTTATTCTCCTTAAACTTCTTCTCCTTAAACTTCTTCTCCTTAAACTTCTTCTCCTTAAACTTCTTCTCCTTAAACTTCTTCTCCTTAAACTTCTTCTCCTTAAACTTCTTCCCCTTAAACTTCTTCTCCTTAAACTTCTTCCCCTTAAACTTCTTCTCCTTAAACTTCTTCCCCTTAAACTTCTTCCCCTTAAACTTCTTCTCCTTAAACTTCTTCTCCTTAAACTTCTTCCCCTTAAACTTCTTCCCCTTAAACTTCTTCCCCTTAAACTTCTTCTCCTTAAACTTCTTCCCCTTAAACTTCTTCTCCTTAAACTTCTTCTCCTTAAATGTCTTCTTCTTCTGCCCCTATCATCACCCAGCCTATCTCCGACCTTTAAAACATGTTTCTCCATTCTGGGGAGGTTCCCATTGCTTGGAAGGTGGTTTGTCCTTTATTTAAAATGGGATATCAAGCTGATCCTGTTATAGGCTTATTTCTATTGTGCCGTGTGTAAAGTGTGGCAATTATCAACGGAGCTTTTCTTGATAAAATCAAATGTATTTATATAGCCCTTCTTACATCAGCTGATATCTCAAAGTGCTGTACAGAAACCCAGCCTAAAACCCCAAACAGCAAGCAATGCAGATGTAGAAGCACGGTGGCAAGGAAAAACTCCATAGAAAGGCCAAAACCTAGGAAGAAACCTAGAGAGGAACCATGTTATGAGGGGTGGCCAGTCCTCTTCTGGCTGTGCCTGGTGGAGATTATTAATGACCAGCAGGGTCAGATAATAATAGTCACAGTAGTCGAGGGTGCAACAGGTCATCACCTGTAAATGTCAGTTGGCTTTTCATAGCCGATCATTGAGCGTATCTCTACCACTCCTGCTGTCTCTAGAGAGTTGAAAACAGCAGATCTGGGACAGGTAGCACGTCCGGTGAACAGGTCAGGGTTCCATAGCCGCAGGCAGAACAGTTGAAACTGGAGCAGCAGCACGGCCAGGTGAACTGGGGACAGCAAGGAGTCATCATGCCAGGTAGTCCTGAGGCATGGTAATAGGGTTCAGGTCCTCAGAGAGAGAGAGAGAGAGAGAGAGAGAGAGAGAGAGAGAGAGAGAGAGAGAGAGAGAGAGAGAGAGAGAGAGAGAGAGAGAGAGAGAGAGAGAGAGAGAGAGAGAGAGAGAGAGAGAGAGAGAGAGAGAGAGAGAGAGAGAGAGAGAGAGAGAGAGAGAGAGAGAGAGAGAGAGAGAGAGAGAGAGAGAGAGAGAGAGAGAGAGAGAGAGAGAGAGAGAGAGAGAGAGAGAGAGAGAGAGAGAGAGAGAGAGAGAGAGAGAGAGAGAGAGAGAGAGAGAGAGAGAGAGAGAGAGAGAGAGAGAGAGAGAGAGAGAGAGAGAGAGAGAGAGAGAGAGAGAGAGAGAGAGAGAGAGAGAGAGAGAGAGAGAGAGAGAGAGAGAGAGAGAGAGAGAGAGAGAGAGAGAGAGAGAGAGAGAGAGAGAGAGCATACTTAAATTCACACAGGACACCAGATAAGACATGAGAAATACTTCAGATATAACAGACTGACCCTAGAGCCCCCCGACACATAAATACTGGAGTCTGAGACAGGCGGGGTCGGGAGACACTGTGGCCCCATCCGGTGATACCCCCGGACAGGGCCAAACAGGCAGAATATAACTTCACCCACTTTGCCAAAGCACAGCCCCCACACCACTAGAGGGATATCTCCAACCACCAACCTACCATCCTGAGACAAGGCCGAGCCCACAAACATCTCTGCCACGGCACAACCCAAGGGTAGTCTATAGTATTCTCTCTGGTATGCAATCTGGTTTCCGCTCAGGTTAAGGATGTGTCACTGCAACCTTAAAGGTCCTAAATGATGTCACCATTGCCCTTGATTCTAAGCAATATTGTGCTACTATTTTATTGACTTGGCCAAAGCTTTTGATACGGTAGACCATTCCATTCTTGTGGGCCGGCTAAGGAGTATTGGTGTCTCTGAAGGCTCTTTGGCCTGGTTCGCCAACTACCTCTCTGAAAGAGTCCAGTGTATAAACTCAACATCTGCTGTCTCAGCCACTGCCTGTCACCAAGGGAGTACCCCAAGGATCGATCCTAGACCCCACTCTCTTCTCAATTTACATCATCAACATAACTCAGGCGGTAGGAAGCTCTCTGATGCATTTATATGCAGATGATACAGTCTTATACTCAGCTGCCCCCTCCCCGGATGTTGTGTTAAATGCTCTACAACAAAGCTTTCTTAGTGTCCATCAAGATTTCTCTGCCCTTAACCTTGTTCTGAACACCTCCAAAACAAAGGTGATGTGGTTTGGTAAGAAGAATGCCCCTCTCCCCACAGGTGTGATTACTACCTCTGATGGTTTAGAGCTTGAGGTAGTCACCTCATACAAGTACTTGGGAGTATGGCTAGATGGTACACTGTCCTTCTCTCAGCACATATCAAAGAAGCAGGCTAAAGTTAAATCTAGATTTGGTTTCCTCTATCGTAATCGCTCCGCTTTCGCCCCAGCTGCCAAATTAACCCTGATTCAGATGAGCATCCTACCCATACTAGATTACGAAGACAAAATGTATAGATTGGCAGGTAAGGGTGCTCTGGAACGGCAATATGTTCTTTACCATTCGGCCATCAGATTTTCCACCAATGCTCCTTATAGGACATATCACTGCACTCTATACTCCTCTGTAAACTGGTCATCTCTGTATACCCGGCACAAGACCCACTGGTTGATGCTTATTTATAAAACCCTCTTAGGCCTCACTCCCCCCATCTGAGATATCTACTGCAGCCCTCATCCACCACATACAACAGCCGTTCTGCCAGTCACATTCTGTTAAAGGTCCCCAAAGTACACACATCCCTGGGTCACTCCTCTTTTCAGTTCACTGCAGCTAGCGACTGGAACGAGCTGCAACACACACTCCAACTGGACAGTTTTATCTCAATCTCTTCATTCAAAGACTCAATCATGGACACTCTTACTGACAGTTGTGGCTGCTTTGTGTGATGTATTGTTGTCTCTACCTTCTTGCCCTTTGTGCTGTTGTCTGTGCCTAATAATGTTTGTACCATGTTTTTGCAGCTACCATGTTGTGTTGCTACCATGTTGTGTTGCTATCATGTTGTTGTCATGTTGTGTTGCTACCATGTTGTTGTCATGTTATGTTGCTACCATGCTGTGTTGTCATGTTGTGTTGCTACCATGTTGTGATGCTACCATTTTGTGTTGCTACCATGTTGTTGTCATGTTGTGTTGCTACCATGCTGTGTTCTCATGTTGTGCTGCTACCATGTTGTGCTGCTACCATGTTGTGTTGCTACCATGTTGTTGTCATGTTGTGTTGCTACCATGTTGTTGTCATGTTGTGTTGCTACCATGTTGTTGTCATGTTGTGTTGCTACCATGTTGTGTTGCTACCATGTTGTGCTGCTACCATGTTGTGCTGCTACCATGTTGTGTTGCTACCATGTTGTGTTGTCATGTTGTGTTGCTACCATGTTGTGTTGTCATGTTGTGTTGCTACCATGCTGTGTTGTCATGTTGTGTTGCTACCATGCTGTGTTGTCATGTTGTGTTGCTACCATGTTGTGTTGTCATGTTGTGTTGCTACCATGTTGTGTTGTCATGTTGTGTTGCTACCATGTTGTGTTGTCATGTTGTGTTGCTACCATGTTGTGTTGTCATGTTGTGTTGCTACCATGCTGTGTTGTCATGTGTCACTGTGTTGTTGCCTTAAAAGAGCTCTCTCATTATGTAGTGTTGTGTTGTCTCTCTTGTCGTGATGTGTGTTTTGTCATTATTTATATATATTTTTAAATATTTTTTTTTCATCCCAGCCCGCGTGCCCGCAGGAGGCCTTTTGCCTTTTGGTAGGCCGTCATTGTAAAATAAGAATTTGTTCTTAATTAACTGACTTGACTAGTTAAATAAAAAATGTAAAAAATTAATTAACCAGACTGCTAACCTTATACCTGACCCTAACCTTAAATTAAGACCCAAAAAACTCATGTATGTTTTGAATTTTTATGATATAGCTCATTTTGATTTAGCAGCTTGGCCATCTAGTGGGAACCTCCTCTTCCCTGTGAGTATATTACTGTCCAGATAGACTTACTGTCAACCTACAGATAATGACTCAATAAATCCTAGAAGGCAGTTGGTCTCTGGAACCCTTTGGAACCCTTTGGAACCCTTGGAACCCTTTTCACCAGTAATGTGTCCATCTTCCCTTTTGGGGTGAACAGGTTAGCCCACATTTAGCCCTGGGTAGTGGACTGGATAAATCACACAGAGACCCTCCCAGTCCCAGGCAGGGCTGGCCACAAGACAAAGCACCGTGGGGTTAGTAAGGGGGGTTAGCACCCGGGCTTAGCCTGCTAATAGGCCCAGATGGCAACTGTTAAGACACTGGAAGTAAGAGGACACTAAGAAGACAGACGCTAGTGTCAGAGAGAGAGAGAGAGAGAGAGAGAGCAGCAGAGAGAGCAACAGAGAGAGCGTGAGAGCAACAGAGAGAGCAACAGAGAGACAGAGATATACAGAGAGAGTGTGAGAGAGAGACAGAGAGACAGAGAGATACAGAGAGATAGATACAAAGAGAGAGAGACAAAGAGAGAGACACAGAGAGA
Organism: Oncorhynchus keta; assembly: GCF_023373465.1. Lineage (NCBI taxonomy): Eukaryota > Metazoa > Chordata > Actinopteri > Salmoniformes > Salmonidae > Oncorhynchus > Oncorhynchus keta. The sequence continues at coordinate 3,642,745 of NC_068434.1, forward strand.
GAGAGACCTACTGTGATGGTCCGAGCCTAAACCACACACAAAATAACACTAGACAATATGGAACTCAAAGCTTTTACTATCTCATCCTGGAATATACAAGGTCTGAGGTCATCTGCCTTTGGCTTAATGAGCAGGAACCCAGACTTCATAAAAAATTGCAAATGCGGACATTGTCATCCTACAAGAAACATTGTATAAAGGAGATGGACCCACTGGTTGCCCTCTAGGTTACAGAGAGCTGGTAGTCCCATCCACCACACTACCAGGTGGGTGGTATAGAGGAGATGGACCCACTGGTTGCCCTCTAGGTTACAGAGAGCTGGTAGTCCCGTCCACCACACTACCAGGTGGGTGGTATAGAGGAGATGGACCCACTGGTTGCCCTCTAGGTTACAGAGAGCTGGTAGTCCCATCCACCACACTACCAGGTGGGTGGTATAGAGGAGATGGACCCACTGGTTGTCCTCTAGGTTACAGAGAGCTGGTAGTCCCATCCACCACACTACCAGGTGGGTGGTAAAGAGGAGATGGACCCACTGGTTGTCCTCTAGGTTACAGAGAGCTGGTAGTCCCATCCACCACACTACCAGGTGGGTGGTATAGAGGAGATGGACCCACTGGTTGTCCTCTAGGTTACAGAGAGCTGGTAGTCCCATCCACCACACTACCAGGTGGGTGGTATAGAGGAGATGGACCCACTGGTTGTCCTCTAGGTTACAGAGAGCTGGTAGTCCCATCCACCACACTACCAGGTGTGAAACATGGTATAGAGGAGATGGACCCACTGGTTGCCCTCTAGGTTACAGAGAGCTGGTAGTCCCATCCACCACACTACCAGGTGTAAAACAGGAAAGAGACTGTATGCTAATTTGGTATAGAGGAAAAACTGGTAGTCTTTAATCAAATATTAGTTAATAGTTAATTAGTTAATTAATTAGTTATTAGTTCATTATAATATCCTAAGTGAAAACAATGTACTGAGAAAATGTCTAATTGGGTTTGGCGAAATTCCCATACGACAGACCACGTATTCACCCAGCATACCCTAATTAACAAACAAACAGAACAGAGGCAGAGGCAGAGGCAGAGGCAGAGGCAGCAGCAGAAGCAGAGGCAGAAGCAGAGGCAGAGGCAGAGGCAGAGGCAGAGGCAGAGGCAGAGGCAGAGGCAGCAGCAGAAGCAGAAGCAGAGGCAGAGGCAGAGGCAGAAGCAGAGGCAGAGCAGAAGCAGAGGCAGAGGCAGAGGTAGAGGCAGAGGCAGAGGCAGAGCAGAGGAAGAGGCAGAGGCAGGGGCAGAGGCAGAGCAGAGGCAGAGGCAGAGGCAGAAGCAGAGGCAGAGGCAGAGGCAGAGCAGAGGCAGAGGCAGAGGCAGAGAGAGGCAGAGGCAGAGGCAGAGGCAGAGGCAGAGGCAGAGGCAGAGGCAGAGGCAGAGGCAGAGGCAGAGGCAGAGGCAGAGGCAGAGCAGAGGCAGAAGCAGAGGCAGAGGCAGAGCAGAAGCAGAGGCAGAGGTAGAGGCAGAGGTAGAGGCAGAGGCAGAGGCAGAGGCAGAGGCAGAGGCAGAGGCAGAGCAGAGGCAGAGGCAGAGGCAGAGGCAGAAGCAGAGGCAGAGGCAGAGGCAGAAGCAGAGGCAGAGGCAGAGGCAGAGGCAGAGGCAGAGGCAGAGGCAGAGGCAGAGGTAGAGGCAGAGGCAGAGGCAGAGGCAGAGGCAGAAGCAGAGGCAGAGGCAGAGGTAAGAGGCAGATGCAGAGGCAGAGGCAGAGGCAGAGGCAGGGGCAGAGGCATTTCAGAAGCAGAGGCAGAGAAGGGGCAGAGAAGAGGCAGAGGCAGACAGAGTGGGGACACTACAGACAGACACTACAGACAGAGTGGGGACACTACAGACAGACACTACAGACAGAGTGGGGACACTACAGACAGAGTATGGACACTACAGACAGAGTGGGGACACTACAGACAGAGTGGGGACACTACAGACAGAGTGGGGACACTACAGACAGAGTGGGGACACTACAGACAGAGTGGGGACACTACAGACAGAGTGGGGACACTACAGACAGAGTGGGGACACTACAGACTAGTGGGGACACTACAGACAGAGTGGGAACACGACAGACAGAGTCGGGACACTACAGACAGAGTGGGGACACTACAGACAGAGTGGGGACACTACAGACAGAGTGGGGACACTACAGACAGAGTGGGGACACTACAGACAGAGTGGGGGCACTACAGACAGAGTGGGGACACTACAGACAGAGTGGGGACACTACAGACAGACACTACAGACAGAGTGGGGACACTACAGACAGAGTGGGGACACTACAGACAGAGTGGGGAGACAGAGTGGGGACACTACAGACTGAGTGGGGACACTACAGACAGAGTGGGGACACTACCGACAGAGTGGGGACACTACAGACAGAGTGGGGACACTACAGACAGAGTGGGGACACTACAGACTAGTGGGGACACTACAGACAGAGTGGGGACACTACAGACAGAGTGGGGACACTACAGACAGAGTGTGGACACTGCAGACAGAGTGGGGGCACTACAGACAGAGTGGGGACACTACAGACAGAGTGGGGACAGTACAGACAGATTGGGGGCACTACAGACAGAGTGGGGACACTACAGACCAGTGGGGACACTACAGACAGAGTGGGGACGCTACAGACAGAGTGTGGACACTACAGACAGAGTGGGGGCACTACAGACAGAGTGGGGACACTACAGACAGAGTGGGGACACTACAGACAGAGTGGGGACACTACAGACAGAGTGGGGGCACTACAGACAGAGTGTGGACACTACAGACAGAGTGGGGACACTACAGACAGAGTGGGGACACTACAGACAGAGTGGGGACACTGCAGACAGAGTTTGGACACTACAGACAGAGTGGGGAGACTACAGACGGAGTGGAGACACTGCAGACAGAGTGGGGACACTACAGACAGAGTGGGGACACTACAGACAGAGTGTGGACACTACAGACAGAGTGGGGACACTACAGACAGACACTACAGACAGAGTGGGGAGACTACAGACAGAGTGTGGACACTACAGATAGAGTGGGGGCACTACAGACAGAGTGGGGACACTACAGACTAATGGGGACACTACAGACTAGTGGGGACACTACAGACAGACACTACAGACAGAGTGGGG
>NC_068434.1:3650914-3668414 GCF_023373465.1 Oncorhynchus keta
CACTCCACTCTCCTCTCCTCTCCTCTCCTCTCCTCTCCTCTCCTCTCCTCTCCTCTCCTCTCCTCTCCTCCCTCCCTCCCCTCCCTCCCCTTCCCCCCCTCCCCTCCCATCCACTCTCCTCTCCTCCCCCACCTCCTCTCTCCTCCCCTCCCCCTCAACCCCGGCATGGACAGATGCACTGCCCTGAGCCATAACCTGTGTCCTGGTTCAAATGACAAATGGCACAGCGCAGAATATTGCATTATATATTAAGTACCTCAGAGCCACTAAGTTATAGGATTCTCCTGCCTCCTGCCTAGCCAGGACTGCTGTGTGTGTGTGTCTGTCTGTCCCGTATACCCCGCGGTCTACAGCGGTAGTCTCTCATTCAAGCCCGGAACGTTGTTTTACGGCGTTAAATTAGATGCAGGGCATAACCTGCAACTAAATCCTAGGTACTTAGAGGAGATTGATGTTTTCCCCCTCGTGCTGGCTTTATATCCTTCAGCGGAAGTGAGATGTGGGTTGCTTTTATCTTTTTAGAAAACTGGCAACGATAAAGAAACCTGCAGAACTCCAGCACTTTCTCTTATGATGCAGTTGAGCTCTGATTTACCTGTTTCAATATTGGACTCTTCTATTTTTAAGGCCAAATTCCACCTAAGTCTGTCCCTTAAATTGGTGTTGGGGCTGTCAGGATAATGACTGTGTATGATAGGAATCTTCCTCATCCTGGCAGTCATCAGAGAGGATAGGCAGGGTGTGTGTCTCTGCTCTGTGTACAGTGGATGGTGAAAGAGAGCAGTTTCTAATGGCAGGGAGCGGCTAATCGGATATAGCGGCTAATGGGAGGGAGGAGGGAGCGGCTAATGGGAGGCAGCGGCTAATAGGAGGGAGCGGCTAATCGGATATAGCGGCTAATGGGAGGGAGCGGCTAATGGGAGGCAGCGGCTAATAGGAGGGAGCGGCTAATCGGATATAGCGGCTAATGGGACATAGGGGCTAATGGGAGGGAGCGGCTAATAGGAGGGAGCGGCTAATGGGAGGGAGCAGCTAATGGGAGGCAGCGGCTAATGGGAGGGAGTGGCTAATGGGAGGGAGTGGCTAATAGGAGGGAGCGGCTAATGGGAGGGAGCGGCTAATGGGAGGCAGCGGCTAATGGGAGGGAGCGGCTAATAGGAGGGAGCGGCTAATGGGAGGGAGCGGCTAATAGGAGGGAGCGGCTAATGGGAGGGAGCGGCTAATAGGAGGGAGCGGCTAATGGGAGGGAGCGGCTAATGGGAGGGAGAGGCTAATGGGAGGCAGCGGCTAATGGGAGGGAGCGGCTAATAGGAGGGAGCGGCTAATGGGAGGTAGCGGCTAATAGGAGGGAGCGGCTAATGGGAGGGAGCGGCTAATGGGAGGCAGCTGCTAATAGGAGGGAGCGGCTAATCGGATATAGCGGCTAATGGGACATAGGGGCTAATGGGAGGGAGCGGCTAATAGGAGGGAGCGGCTAATGGGAGGGAGCGGCTAATCGGATATAGCGGCTAATGGGAGGGAGCGGCTAATGGGACATAGGGGCTAATGGGAGGCAGCGGCTAATGGGAGGCAGCGGCTAATGGGAGGGAGTGGCTAATGGGACATAGCAGCTAATTGGAGGGAGCGGCTAATGGGAGGGAGCAGCTAATGGGAGGCAGCGGCTATTGTGAGGGAGCGGCTAATGGGAGGGAGCGGCTAATGGGAGGGAGCGGCTAATGGGAGGGAGAGGCTAATGGGAGGGAGCGGCTAATGGGAGGGAGAGGCTAATGGGAGGGAGCGGCTAATGGGAGGGAGAGGCTAATGGGAGGGAGCGGCTAATGGGAGGGAGAGGCTAATGGGGGGAGAGGCTAATGGGAGGGAGAGGCTAATGGGAGGGAGAGGCTAATGGGAGGGAGCGGCTAATGGGAGGGAGCGGCTAATGGGAGGGAGAGGCTAAAGGGATATAGCGCCTAATGGGAGGGAGCGGCTAATGGGAGGGAGCGGCTAATGGGACATAGCGGCTAATGGGAAGGGGTGGCTAATGGGAGGGAGTGGCTAATGGGAGGGAGCGGCTAATGGGAGGGACCGGCTAATCGGATATAGCGGCTAATGGGAGGGAGTGGCTAATGGGAGGGAGCAGCTAATGGGAGGCAGTGGCTAATGGGAGGGAGCGGCTAATGGGAGGGAGCGGCTAATGGGAGGGAGAGGCTAATGGGAGGGAGAGGCTAATGGGAGGGAGAGGCTAATGGGATATAGCGCCTAATGGGAGGGAGCGGCTAATCGGATATAGCGGCTAATGGGAGGGAGCGGCTAATGGGAGGGAGCGGCTAATAGGAGGGAGCGGCTAATGGGAGGGAGCGGCTAATGGGACATAGCGGCTAATGGGAAGGGGCGGCTAATGGGAGGGAGCGGCTAATCGGATATAGCGGCTAATGGGAGGGAGCGGCTAATGGGAGGCAGCAGCTAATGGGAGGCAGTGGCTAATGGGAGGCAGCAGCTTATGGGAGGCAGTGGCTATTGGGAGGCAGCAGCTAATGGGATATAGCGGTTAATGGGAGGTAGCGCCTAATGGGATATAGCGGCTAATGGGAGGGAGAGGCTAATGGGATATAGTGGCTAATGGGAGGGAGCGGCTAATGGGAGGGAGAGGCTAATGGGATATAGCGGCTAATGGGAGGGAGAGGCTAATGGGATATAGTGGCTAATGGGAGGGAGTGGCTAATGTGAGGGAGCGGCTAATGGGAAGCATTGACTAATGGGAGGGAGTGGCTAATGGGAGGCAGTGGCTAATGGGAGGGAGAGGCTAATGGGAGGGAGAGGCTAATGGGAGGGAGAGGCTAATGGGAGGGAGAGGCTAATGGGAGGGAGCGGCTAATGGAAGGGAGTGGCTAATGGGAAACAACGGCTAATGGGAGGGAGCGGCTAATGGGAGGCAGCGGCTAATGGGAGGGAGCGGCTAATGGGAGGGAGCGGCTAATGGGAGGGAGCGGCTAATGGGAGGGAGAGGCTAATGGGAGGGAGCGGCTAATGGGAGGGAGCGGCTAATGGGAGGGAGCGGCTAATGGGAGGGAGAGGCTAATGGGAGGGAGCGGCTAATCGGATATAGCGGCTAATGGGAAGGGGCGGCTAATGAGAGGCAGCGGCTAATGGGAGGGAGCGGCTAATCGGATATAGCGGCTAATGGGAGGGAGCGGCTAATGGGACATAGGGGCTAATGGGAGGCAGCGGCTAATGGGAGGCAGCGGCTAATGGGAGGCAGCGGCTAATGAGAGGCAGCGGCTAATGGGAGGGAGCGGCTAATGGGAGGGAGCAGCTAATGGGACATAGGGGCTAATGGGACATAGCTGCTAATGGGAGGGAGCGGCTAATGGGAGGGAGCAGCTAATGGGACATAGGGGCTAATGGGAGGCAGCGGCTAATGGGAGGCAGCGGCTAATGGGAGGGAGTGGCTAATGGGAGGGAGCGGCTAATGGGAGGGAGCGGCTAATGGGAGGGAGCGGCTAATGGGAGGGAGCGGCTAATGGGAGGGAGAGGCTAATGGGAGGGAGCGGCTAATGGGAGGGAGCGGCTAATGGGAGGGAGCAGCTAATGGGAAGGGGTGTGACTGCACCAACCTCTGACTCCTCCTCCTCTCACCTCAGCATCCCCCCCCTCCCCCATCTCTCCCCCCTCATCCTGCCATCCTCCTTCTCCACCTCCCCTCCACCCCCCCTTCTCCTCCCCTCCATCTGGAGTAGAAAGGGAAGCCTTGGGCCTGTTGCTGTCTGTCTGATCTGATTAGCTCGTGGACCATATGGAGCCACAGAACACAGACAGTCTGACGGAGGGAGGAGGCTACCATGACGCTCACTATCTGACACTGACTTCTGTCACTGTGGGACAGCTGGCGTTCAAATTGACTCTATACCTCAATATATCAGTACAATAATTACATAGCATCATATAGGGTATTGTAAATTATAAACTGGGTGGTTCGAGCCCTGAATGCTGATTGGCTGACAGCCATGGTATATCAGACCGAATATCACGGGTACACAAAACATTTATTTTTAACTGCTCTAATTACACTGGCAGTCAGTTTATAATACCAATAAGGCACTTCGGGTGTTGGTGGATACGGCCAACATACCACGGCTAAGTGCTTGTGTCCAGACACCCGGGATTGTGTCGTGCATTAGAACAGCCCCCTTCTCGGGCCTTATCGCTTAAATATATTCAGGGACAGGAAGGCTGACAGAATACAACTAGATACCTCCCGGCCTCTCTGGAGTAACTGAGGCTGGACGACAAGCGCATCTCCACCATCCCCACACCTAGCATTTCGCTACACTCGCATTAACATCTGCTAACCATGTGTAAGTGACAAATAAAATTTGATTTGATTTATATCAATATATTGATTCATATATTACGTTTTATGATCTAAATATTTTGGAAAATATTTTTAGAAAGAGGAAGATCAACACTTTTCATTGAGACTGTTTTGTGGAGGCAAGTGGAAACAAAATTAAAATATTTCAATGTAAAATATATTGACAATAACGTGCAAGAATCTCCTTAAATTACAGCTTGAAGATGGCTACACTTCACTTTACGTTTTCATTAATTATAGGTTCAGTGGTTCATGTACTAAAGCTGAACCGACAAAACAGTGACTGAAAATCGGCCTCATTTTATAAAAAGTTTGTCTACAATCTCTGGTCGTGTAGCAGAACCCACCGGATTCCAGAACCCACCGGATTCCAGAACCCACCGGATTCCAGAACCCACCGGATTCTTTATAAAAAGTTTGTCTACAATCTCTGGTCGTGTCAGAGCATTTAATAACCGTCTGATTCAATTCAAATACATTTGGGAAATCGGTGGGAACCTGTCGCGGAAATGACAAAAGGCATCAGTGGGATGAAATTATCACAGTTTCTAAAAAGCAATGATAGAAAGATGAAGAAAATTAAGCTGTCTTCTCTCTGACATGGAATTTCATTTCATAATCGATTTCAAACAATAAAGTATACCATTTTCTTCTTCTTTGAACGTCGACTTTTGAAGGTTGCAATAATAGCAACAAAAAAAAGAGGAAGAAGAGAGGCTGTTAGATGTCTGCCAGCCTCTTTCCTCAACAGGAAGTCAGTAAAACAACCAGAAACCAGCAAAGTGATGGGAATGTGTTAAAAACAGAGCCAAAGAATGAAGTGATGTCAGAATATCGTTCCACACCGTTAGGGTTGTTTCACTTCACCTTCCAGCCTTCTGTTTACACCAGTCCCTGTTTTGACCCTGCAATAGCACAAGTCCTGGTTTGGTCCCTACTGATCCCTCCTGGCATTAAAACACTTCGAAAACAATTAGCCACAGTTGCTTCCACCTTGGCCTGAAAGGGAAGGGAGAGTCCCGGGGGATTGGGTGGATGTAGAGAACTTCTCAGGTGCCTCTCTGAAGGTGGGTAATTGGGGCAGGGAGGGTCCTGGGGGTTGGACTTTCTCAGGTGCTTCTCTGAAGGTGGGTAATTGGGGCAGGGAGGGTCCTGGGGGTTGGACTTTCTCAGGTGCCTCTCTGAAGGTGGGTAAGTGGGGCAGAGAGGGTCCTGGAGATTAGGGTGGACCCTGCTGTATACCCCTGCAGACTGAACAACTGGAAAGGCCGTCCAGACATCTCACTGTGTAACCAATAGATATCTCACCATGTCACCTCCAGACATCTCACCCTGTAACCTATAGATATCTCACCCTGTAACCTATAGATATCTCACCATGTCACCTATAGATATCTCACCCTGTAACCTATAGATAGCTCAATACTTTCTGTAGGCCCTTACATACCTAACAACAGCATGAACCTAAATGTGACAAATGAAGAATCAAATGTCCTAATGACGGAGCATTTCTGGTTCCTTTGAAAAACATTCCATCTTACCCCCTTGATATCCTCATGCCATCAACTAATAAATTAATACATTTTCATAAAACGCTGGTCTACCTTTTTCTGACATCCCTACAACATCTCTAGACCAGGCCATGAAATCTGTTGATATCTTCTCAACTCATTTGTCACAGATAGTTTTGTTCATTAGCTTCTCTTAAATTGAAAAAAGTGTTTTCCGTCTCGACTACTGTCCACTGATCAATAATACTTCATGTGATATCAATTTGTTGCATCGAGCAGTAGTTGTCTGTCCTCAGACCAAAAAGCAATTTCTCATCCTTGTAGTAAAGAGTCTGTATTCACAAACCGTCTGAGTGTAATGCTGTTATGGTATGGACCCAGAGGAGACCTGTTATGTTATGGACCCAGAGGAGACCTGTTATGGTATGGACCCAGAGGAGACCTGTTATGGTATGGACCCAGAGGAGACCTGTTATGTTATGGACCCAGAGGAGACCTGTTTTGGTATGGACCCAGAGGAGACCTGTTATGGTATGGACCCAGAGGAGACCTGTTATGGTATGGACCCAGAGGAGACCTGTTATGGTATGGACCCAGAGGAGACCTGTTATGGTATGGACCCAGAGGAGACCTGTTATGTTATGGACCCAGAGGAGACCTGTTATGGTATGGACCCAGAGGAGACCTGTTATGGTATGGACCCAGAGGAGACCTGTTATGGTATGGACCCAGAGGAGACCTGTTATGGTATGGACCCAGAGGAGACCTGTTATGGTATGGACCCAGAGGAGACCTGTTATGGTATGGACCCAGAGGAGACCTGTTATGGTATGGACCCAGAGGAGACCTGTTATGGTATGGACCCAGAGGAGACCTGTTATGGTATGGACCCAGAGGAGACCTGTTATGGTATGGACCCAGAGGAGATCTGTTATGGTATGGACCCAGAGGAGACCTGTTATGGTATGGACCCAGAGGAGACCTGTTATGGTATGGACCCAGAGGAGACCTGTTATGGTATGGACCCAGAGGAGACCTGTTATGGTATGGACCCAGAGGAGACCTGTTATGGTATGGACCCAGAGGAGACCTGTTATGGTATGGACCCAGAGGAGACCTGTTATGGTATGGACCCTGAGGAGACCTGTTATGGTGTGGACCCAGAGGAGACCTGTTATGTTATGGACCCAGAGGAGATCTGTTATGGTATGGACCCAGAGGAGACCTGTTATGGTATGGACCCAGAGGAGACCTGTTATGGTATGGACCCAGAGGAGACCTGTTATGGTATGGACCCAGAGGAGACCTGTTATGGTATGGACCCAGAGGAGACCTGTTATGGTATGGACCCAGAGGAGACCTGTTATGGTATGGACCCAGAGGAGACCTGTTATGGTATGGACCCAGAGGAGACCTGTTATGGTATGGACCCAGAGGAGACCTGTTATGGTATGGACCCAGAGGAGACCTGTTATGGTATGGACCCAGAGGAGACCTGTTATGGTATGGACCCAGAGGAGACCTGTTATGGTATGGACCCAGAGGAGACCTGTTATGTTATGGACCCAGAGGAGACCTGTTATGGTATGGACCCAGAGGAGACCTGTTATGTTATGGACCCAGAGGAGACCTGTTATGGCATGGATCCCTACTACTGATCATCCCGCTACTGATCATCCCCACTACTGATCCCCACAACGAACCACCCTTGCTGTCTCTGCTTGGCCGGTTCCCCTCTCTCCACTGGGATTCTCTGCCTCTAACCCTATTATAGGGGCTGAGTCACTGGCTTACTGGTGCTCTTCCATGCCGTCCCTGGAAGGGGTGCGTCACCTGAGTGGGTTGAGTCACTGACGTGATCTTCCTGTCTGGGTTGGCTCCCCCCTTGGGTTGTGCTGTGGTGGAGATCTTTGTGGGCTGTACTCAGCCTTGTCTCGGGATGGTAAGTTGGTGGTTGAAGATATCCCTCTAGTGTTGTGGGGGCTGTGCTTTGGCAAAGTGGGGGGGTATCATCGGATGGGGCCACAGTGTCTCCTGACCCCTCCTGTCTCAGCCTCCAGTATTTATGCTGCAGTAGTTTATGTGTCGGGAGACTAGCGTCAGTTTGTTATATCTGGAGTACTTCTCCTGTCTTATCCGGTGTCATGTGTGAATTTAAATTTGCTCTCTCTAATTCTCTCTTTCTCTCTTTCTTTCTCTCGGAGGAGGACCTGAGCCCTAGGACCATGCCTCAGGACTACCTGGCATGATGACTCCTTGCTGTCCCCAGTCCACCTGGCCGTGCTGCTGCTCCAGTTTCAACTGTTCTGCCTGTGGCTATGGAACCCTGTCCTGTTCACCAGACGTGCTACCTGTCCCAGACCTACTGTTTTCAACTCTCTAGAGACAGCAGGGGCGGTAGAGATACTCCTACTGATCGGCTATGAAAAGCCAACTGACATGTACACCTGAGGTGCTGACCTGTTGCACCCTCGACAACTACTGTGATTATTATTATCTGACCCTGCTGGTCGTTTATGAACATTTGAACATCTTGGCCATGTTCTGTTATAATCTCCACCCGGCACAGCCAGAAGAGGCCACCCCTCATAGCCTGGTTCCTCTCTAGGTTTCTTCCTAGGTTTTGGCCTTTCTAGGGAGTTTTTCCTAGCCACCGTGCTTCTACACCTGCATTGCTTGCTGTTTGGGGCTTTAGGCTGGGTTTCTGTACAGCACTTTGAGACATCAGCTGATGTAAGAAGGGCTATATAAATACATTTGATTTGATTTGATTTGAACACGTGTTCTATTGCCAACATGAGTAAAGATAATTTTGGTACGTATAGAATTTCTTTAAGAATTTGTTCTTAACCTGACTTGCCTAGTTAAATAAAGGTTAAATAAAAAATATCCATAAAATCACAACATTTTGCAAAATTGAAAGGAGACATGAGTGCAGGCAGGTGCGTGTGCCACGGGACACTCTCTTCACAATACACAAACATAGTTTGAATAGTTCATAGTTCATAGTTCATAGTTTATATAGTTCATAGTTCATAGTTCATAGTTCATAGTTCATAGTTCATCGTTCATAGTTCATAGTTCATAGATTGTATAGTTCATAGTTCATATTTCATAGATTGTATAGTTCATAGTTCATAGTTCATCGTTCATAGTTCATAGTTCATAGATTGTATAGTTCATAGTTCATAGTTCATAGTTTGTATAGTTCATAGTTCATAGTTCATCGTTCATAGTTCATAGTTCATAGATTGTATAGTTCATAGTTCATAGTTCATCGTTCATAGTTCATAGTTCATAGTTTATAGTTCATAGTTCATAGTTTGTATAGTTCATAGTTCATAGTTCATCGTTCATAGTTCATAGATTGTATAGTTCATAGTTCATATTTCATAGATTGTATAGTTCATAGTTCATAGTTCATAGTTCATAGTTTATAGTTCATAGTTTGTATAGTTCATAGTTCATAGTTTATAGTTCATAGTTTGTATAGTTCATAGTTCATAGTTCATAGTTCATAGTTTATATAGTTCATAGTTCATAGTTCATAGTTCATAGTTTGTATAGTTCATAGTTCATAGTTTGTATAGTTCATAGTTCATAGTTCATAGTTTGTATAGTTCATAGTTCATTCTGTTCAGAACAACCCAGGGTATGATTGTATGTCATCGTGGTCCTTCTGTAGCTCAGTTGGTAGAGCATGGCGCTTGTAACACCAGGGTAGTGGGTTCGATTCCACCCATACGTAGAATGTATGCACACATGACTGTAAGTTCGCTTTGGATAAAAGTGTTCTAGTTTGTATAGTTCCAAATGGCATATATACATATATATATATCTGGTAACTGTACATGAAACATAGTGCTGATAAACATGGACACTGTAATAGACGTGAGTTTTATGATTATGGAAATGTGAAGTGCACATTTGGACACACAGGTGTGTGGCTTGCTTGTATGACATCAAAGCGGTATTTATTATAATCCTCAACTACTCATCTTTCAGAACCATTTACAGCATTTCCCTCAATCAGACAACCCCAAAAATGTGCAAAAGTTTCCCAATTAGCAGAAGGGATAGGGGTGTGTCAACTTCTTGTCACCCGCAGTGCTCGAGTTCAGAACAGCTGTCAGTCAGAACCCATACGGAGCTGTCAATCAAAACCCATATAGAGCTGTCAATCAAAACCCATACAGAGCTGTCAATCAAAACCCATACGGAGCTGTCAATCAGAACCCATACGGAGCTGTCAATCAAAACCCATATAGAGCTGTCAATCAAAACCCATACAGAGCTGTCAATCAAAACCCATATAGGGCTGTCAATCAAAACCCATACAGAGCTGTCAATCAAAACCCATATAGGGCTGTCAATCAAAACCCATACGGAGCTGTCAATCAAAACCCATATAGGGCTGTCAATCAAAACCCATACAGAGCTGTCAATCAGAACCCATACGGAGCTGTCAATCAGAACCCATACGGAGCTGTCAATCAAAACCCATATAGAGCTGTCAATCAAAACCCATACAGAGCTGTCAATCAGAACCCATACGGAGCTGTCAATCAAAACCCATACAGAGCTGTCAATCAAAACCCATACGGAGCTGTCAATCAAAACCCATACAGAGCTGTCAATCAAAACCCATACGGAGCTGTCAGTCAAAACCCATACGGAGCTGTCAATCAAAACCCATACGGAGCTGTCAATCAAAACCCATACAGAGCTGTCAATCAAAACCCATACGGAGCTGTCAATCAAAACCCATACGGAGCTGTCAATCAAAACCCATACGGAGCTGTCAATCAAAACCCATACGGAGCTGTGAAGAGCAGAGCCTGAGCTCTGACGTCATGTACATCATGTTACTGCCCAGCCACTACGTTCCATGTTAGGTGCTTATTAGTGCCCAAAGCTGCCATATTTTCAAACCCGAATACGGGCAGGAGTATAAAGGCTGTACAGGCCAATGTTTCCGCGTTCGCGAAGACTGCATTCACGGGAAAACCGCTGCATTCTGCAGGCTCAATCGGAAAGCACCTTTATATTTTAAATTGTGCTGCAATGTCGGATCTACAGCGCTACGGATGGAATCTAGCCCATAGGCCAGATTAAAACGTGGCTCTGAGGCATATCAATGTACCACAGTGGGGCAGATCCTCCACATGTGACTTTGGTAACACCCCCAAGGCGACTTGTACATGCTAATGTGCGTGACCAGAACATGTGTTGAGATAGGAAGACAATCCCTTGGGGGAAGAACACACTGGGACTGGGAGCCAGCCGAGGGGCTTAAGCAGCTAAAAGACAAACATAATGATGGTGTGGGTGATTCATTAGCCTTCCCCAAACCACAGAGGACAGGAATTACCCTAAAAGCAAACAGTTATTAATATATTACTGCCACGTCTCTAATGTGAAGCGTTTTAATATTAGAGTGTTTTCGTTTTTTCTCCCGACCTACTATGATTGTAATTGATTGTGTCACCAATTCCTTATTGTGTTTGTTATTGTTTCGTGAAGCAGGAAGCAGGGCTCAATGGCACTTCCCTGTAATAATAAGCCTTCAGTAAATGTGGATGGAATATCGCAAGGCCACGGAAGAAATGACCAGGGCATTTTTGGATGTTGCCCCGTTTGGATCCTGCATTTTGGATAGATATATGATCAGTTTGGATCAGTTTGGATAGATATATGATCAGTTTGTATCAGTTTGGATCAGTTTGGATAGATATATGATCAGTTTGGATCAGTTTGGATAGATATATGATCAGTTTGGATCAGTTTGGATCAGTTTGGATAGATATATGATCAGTTTGGATCAGTTTGGATCAGTTTGGATCAGTTTGGATAGATATATGATCAGTTTGGATCCGTTTGGATAGATATATGATCAGTTTGGATCCGTTTGGATAGATATATGATCTGTTTGGATCAGTTTGGATCAGTTTGGATCAGTTTGGATAGATATATGATCAGTTTGGATCAGTTTGGATCCGTTTGGATAGATATATGATCAGTTTGGATCAGTTTGGATAGATATATGATCAGTTTGTATCAGTTTGGATCATTTTGGATAGATATATGATCAGTTTGGATCAGTTTGGATCAGTTTGGATCATTTTGGATAGATATATGATCAGTTTGGATCAGTTTGGATCATTTTGGATAGATATATGATCAGTTTGGATCAGTTTGGATCAGTTTGGATCATTTTGGATAGATATATGATCAGTTTGGATCAGTTTGGATAATTTTGGATAGATATATGATCAGTTTGGATCAGTTTGGATAGATATATGATCAGTTTGGATCAGTTTGGATCCGTTTATATCAGTTTATATCAGTTTGGATCAGTTTGGATAATTTTATAATAATAATATAATTTTGGATAGATATATGATCAGTTTGGATCAGTTTGGATAGATATATGATCAGTTTGGATCAGTTCGGATCCGTTTATATCAGTTTATATCAGTTTGGATCAGTTTGGATGGATCTATGATCAGTTTGGATCAGTTTGGATCCGTTTGGATAGATATATGATCTGTTTGGATCAGTTTGGATAGATATATGATCAGTTTGGATCAGTTTGGATAGATATATGATCAGTTTGGATCAGTTTGGATAGATATATGATCAGTTTGGATCAGTTTGGATCCGTTTGGATAGATATATGATCAGTTTGGATCAGTTTGGATAGATATATGATCAGTTTGGATCAGTTTGGATCAGTTTGGATAGATATATGATCAGTTTGGATCAGTTTGGATCAGTTTGGATAGATATATGATCAGTTTGGATCAGTTTGGATAGATATATGATCAGTTTGGATCAGTTTGGATCAGTTTGGATAGATATATGATCAGTTTGGATCAGTTTGGATAGATATATGATCAGTTTGGATCAGTTTGGATAGATATATGATCAGTTTGGATCAGTTTGGATCAGTTTGGATAGATATATGATCAGTTTGGATCAGTTTGGATAGATATATGATCAGTTTGGATCAGTTTGGATCAGTTTGGATAGGTATATGATCAGTTTGGATCAGTTTGGATCAGTTTGGATAGATATATGATCAGTTTGGATCAGTTTGGATCAGTTTGGATCAGTTTGGATAGATATATGATCAGTTTGGATCAGTTTGGATAGATATATGATCAGTTTGGATCCGTTTGGATAGATATATGATCAGTTTGGATCAGTTTGGATAGATATATGATCAGTTTGTATCAGTTTGGATCCGTTTGGATAGATATATGATCAGTTTGGATCAGTTTGGATCAGTTTGGATAATTTTGGATAGATATATGATCAGTTTGGATCAGTTTTGATCATTTTGGATAGATATATGATCAGTTTGGATCAGTTTGGATCAGTTTGGATCATTTTGGATAGATATATGATCAGTTTGAATCAGTTTGGATCATTTTGGATAGATATATGATCAGTTTGGATCAGTTTGGATTGATATATGATCAGTTTGGATCAGTTCGGATCCGTTTATATCAGTTTATATCAGTTTGGATGGATCTATGATCAGGTTGGATCAGTTTGGATAGATATATGATCAGTTTGGATCAGTTTGGATCCGTTTGGATAGATATATGATCAGTTTGGATCCGTTTGGATAGATATATGATCAGTTTGGATCAGTTTGGATAGATATATGATCAGTTTGGATCAGTTTGGATAGATATATGATCAGTTTGGATCAGTTTGGATAGATATATGATCAGTTTGGATCCGTTTGGATAGATATATGATCAGTTTGGATCCGTTTGGATAGATATATGATCAGTTTGGATCCGTTTGGATCAGTTTGGATAGATATATGATCAGTTTGGATCAGTTTGGATAGATATATGATCAGTTTGGATCAGTTTGGATAGATATATGATCAGTTTGGATCAGTTTGGATAGATATATGATCAGTTTGGATCCGTTTGGATAGATATATGATCAGTTTGGATCAGTTTGGATCAGTTTGGATCAGTTTGGATAGATATATGATCAGTTTGGATCCGTTTGGATAGATATATGATCAGTTTGGATCAGTTTGGATCAGTTTGGATCCGTTTGGATACATATATGATCAGTTTGTATCAGTTTGGATAGATATATGATCAGTTTGGATCAGTTTGGATAGATATATGATCAGTTTGGATCAGTTCGGATAGATATATGATCAGTTTGGATCAGTTCGGATCCGTTTATATCAGTTTATATCAGTTTGGATCAGTTTGGATGGATCTATGATCAGGTTGGATCAGTTTATATAGATATATGATCAGTTTGGATGGATCTATGATTAGGTTGGATCAGTTTATATAGATATATGATCAGGTTGGATCAGTTTGGATGGATCTATGATCAGTTTGGATCAGTTTTTAATATCAGTTTGGATAGACCTAAAATAGTGTTGAGTGGTTTCTGATTTACAGTCAAGAGAGGTTTGTTTCTAGAGGATTTTGTGATTGTGTTAGTCCTGTAGTTCTGTATAACTCTAAGGAGGACAGTGCTTTTGGTTTTCAAATTAATGACAAAAAAATTGCACTTCAACTGCCAAATGTGTTAAAATAAGAGAGACGAGATGTTTTAGCAGTTGTTTGATCGCAAATCACAAGTGCTTCTCATCTCTTCAATGAAAAATACTGTATATTTTCACATTCTGCCCCGGCAAACCCTCAACCCCTAAAAGCCATTGACATGATAAACGACATTTGTTAGATAACTCATCACTTGCTGAAACAAAAAGGTCTGATTTTAGCCGTGTTTATTCTGTATAACACATGACGTTGTTTGATAATAACTAAAGAGACAAATGGACAGTACTTAATGGATAGCGACGATCTCCCTGCAAAACCAAGAGATCTAATCATCAAGTTTTCTCTCTGAAAGGTTCAACGTTAGGATAACATTCATCCCAAACCACCACCTCGCTGTGTTTACACTGGTGCTAATCCAGAGCTTCCTCTAATGCATCACTGACAATAACACACCCAGCCTCTGAGGCTGACACACCACTACCCCACGACCCAACTACCCAACCACCCAACTATCCACAACCCAACTACCCAAATCCCCCACTACCCAACTACCCCACGACCCAACTATCCACTACCCCACAACCCCACTACCCCACGACCCAACTACCCAACCACCCAACTATCCACAACCCAACTACCCAAATCCCCCACTACCCAACTACCCCACGACCCAACTATCCACTGCTCAACTACCCAACTACCCCACAACCCCACTACCCCACGACCCAACTACCCAACCACCCAACTATCCACTACCCAACTACCCAAATCCCCCACTACTCAACTACCCCACGACCCAACTATCCACTACCCAACTACCCAACTACCCCACGACCCCACTACCCACTGCTCAACTACCCAACTACCCAACTTCACCAAGACCCAACTACCAACTACCCAACTACCCCACAACCCCACTACCCAACTACCCAACTACCCAAATCCCCCACTACCCAACTACCCCACGACCCAACTATCCACTGCTCAACTACCCAACTACCCCACAACCCCACTACCCCACGACCCAACTACCCAACCACCCAACTATCCACTACCCAACTACCCAAATCCCCCACTACTCAACTACCCCACGACCCAACTACCCACTACCCAACTACCCAACTACCCCACGACTCCACTACCCACTGCTCAACTACCCAACTACCCAACTTCACCAAGACCCAACTACCCACTACCCAACTACCCCACAACCCCACTACCCAACTACCCAACTACCCAACTACCCCACGACCCAACTATCAACTACCCAACTACCCCACGACCCCACTACCCACTACTCAACTGCCCAACTACCCAACTTCACCATGACCCAACTACCCAACTAGCCACCACCCAACTACCCCACTACCCTACTACCCAACTACCCAACTACCCCACGACCTAACTACTCAACAACCCCACGACCCCACGAGCCAACTACCCAACTACACCACTACCCAAATAACCAAATACTCTCCAACCCAACTACCCCACTACCCAACCACCCAACCCAACTACCCAACTACCAACTACCCTACTACCCCACTACCCAACTACCCAAATACCCCACTACCCAACAACCCCACTACCCCACTACAAAACTACCTCACTACCCCTTTACCCAACTAACAACTACCCCATTACCCAACTACCCAAATACCCCCCAACCCAACTACGCCATGACCCAACTACCCAACTACCCCATTACTCAACTACCAACTACCCCATTACCCAACTACGCCATTACCCAACTACCCAACTACGCCATTACCCAACTACCAACTACGCCATTACCCAACTACCAACTACGCCATGACCCAACTACCCAACTACCCCATTACCCAACTACCCAACTACCCAAATACCCCCCAACCCAACTATGCCATTACCCAACTACCAACTACGCCATGACCCAACTACCCAACTACCCCATTACCCAACTACCCAACTACCAACTACCCTACTACCCCACTACCCAACTACCCAACTACCCCCCAACCCAACTACACCATTACCCAACTACCAACTACGCCATTACCCAACTACCAACTACCCCATTACCCAACTAACCCATTACCCAACTACGCCATTACCCAACTACCCCATTACCCAACTAACCCATTACCCAACTACGCCATTACCCAACTACCCACCTACGCCATTACCCAACTACCCCCATTACCCAACTACCCTACCCCAACCCAACTACCCCCATTAACCAACTACCAACTACCCCATTACCCAACTACCAACTACCCCATTACCCAACTACCAACTACGCCATTACCCAACTACCCCCATTACCCAACTACCAACTACCCCATTACCCAACTACCCCATTAACCAACTACCAACTACCCCATTACCCAACTACCCCCATTAACCAACTACCAACTACCCCATTACCCAACTACCAACTACCCCATTACCCAACTACCAACTACCCCATTACCCAACTACCAACTACCCCATTACCCAACTACCCCCATTAACCAACTACCAACTACCCCATTACCCAACTACCAACTACCCCATTACCCAACTACCAACTACGCCATTACCCAACTACCAACTACCCCATTACCCAACTACCCCCCAACCCAACTACACCATTACCCAACTACCAACTACGCCATTACCCAACTACCTCCCAGGACCCTAAGCCTGTATTCATTCTCAGATAAAGAGTTGCTGATCGAGGATCAGGTCCCCCCCCCTTCCATATAATTGTTATTCCTTATGTTCTACAACTTACCTTTTAAAATTATAAACTTGGAACACAGGAGGGATGGTTTGCTGATAATGAGCCTCTGCTATGCCTATGTAGATATTCCATTCAAAAAATATTTCGTTTCCAGCTACACATTCTAAGTGAGCCCGAACTTTTGAACGGTAAGGGGAGAGAGAGAGAGAGAGAGAGAGAGAGAGAGAGAGGGGGAGGAGAGAGAGAGAGAGAGAGAGAGAGAGAGAGAGAGAGAGAGGGGGAGGAGAGAGGGGAGAGAGAGAGGGAGAGAGAGGGGAGAGAGAGAGGTGAGAGAGAGAGGGGAGAGAGGGGAGAGGGGGAGAGAGAGAGGAGGAGAGAGGGG
>NC_068434.1:3673414-3675914 GCF_023373465.1 Oncorhynchus keta
TCCCCCCCACTAACTCCCCACCCCTTACCCCCACTTCCCCAACCCTCCTTACCCCCACTGCCAGTAACTATCCCCCATTTATCCCCACTGCCTCCCCCACCCTCCTTATCATCAGTTCCCCCACCCCTCCTTACCCCCACTGCCCCCCCACTATATTTATCCCCACTTACCCCAGTAACTATATTTATCCCTCCCCCCAGTTCCCCCACCCCTCCTTACCCCCAGTTACTAACCCCTATTTATCCCACTTCCCCCAACTATATTTATCCCCACTGCCTACCCCAACTATATTTATCCCCAGTTACCCAACTATATTTACCCCCAGTTACCCCACCCCTATTTATCCCCAGTTACTCCCCCTACCCTTTATCATCAGTTACCCCCACTGCCAACCCCATATTTATCATCAGTTACATTAACCCATATTTATCACCCCACTGCCTCCCCCGCCCCATCAGTTACAGTAACTATATTTATCATCAGTTACTGTAACTATATTTATCATCAGTTACAGTAACTATATTTATCATCAATTACAGTAACTATATTCATCATCAGTTACAGTAACTATATTTATCATCAATTACAGTAACTATATTTATCATCAGTTACAGTAACTATATTTATCATCAGTTACAGTAACTATATTTATCATCAGTTACAGTAACTATATTTATCATCAGTTACAGTAACTATATTTATCATCAGTTACAGTAACTATATTTATCATTAGTTACAGTAACTATATTTATCATCAGTTACAGTAACTATATTTATCATCAGTTACAGTAACTATATTTATCATCAGTTACAGTAACTATATTTATCATCAGTTACAGTAACTATATTTATCATCAATTACAGTAACTATATTTATCATTAGTTACAGTAACTATATTTATCATCAGTTACTGTAACTATATTTATCATCAGTTACAGTAACTATATTTATCATCAATTACAGTAACTATATTTATCATCAGTTACTGTAACTATATTTATCATCAGTTACAGTAACTATATTTATCATCAGTTACAGTAACTATATTTATCATTAGTTACAGTAACTATATTTATCATCAGTTACAGTAACTATATTTATCATCAGTTACAGTAACTATATTTATCATTAGTTACAGTAACTATATTTATCATCAGTTACAGTAACTATATTTATCATCAGTTACAGTAACTATATTTATCATCAGTTACAGTAACTATATTTATCATCAGTTACAGTAACTATATTTATCATCAATTACAGTAACTATATTTATCATCAGTTACAGTAACTATATTTATCATCAATTACAGTAACTATATTTATCATTAGTTACTGTAACTATATTTATCATCAGTTACAGTAACTATATTTATCATCAATTACAGTAACTATATTTATCATCAGTTACTGTAACTATATTTATCATCAGTTACAGTAACTATATTTATCATCAGTTACAGTAACTATATTTATCATTAGTTACAGTAACTATATTTATCATTAGTTACAGTAACTATATTTATCATTAGTTACAGTAACTATATTTATCATCAGTTACAGTAACTATATTTATCATCAGTTACAGTAACTATATTTATCATCAGTTACAGTAACTATATTTATCATCAGTTACAGTAACTATATTTATCATTAGTTACAGTAACTATATTTATCATCAGTTACAGTAACTATATTTATCATCAGTTACAGTAACTATATTTATCATTAGTTACAGTAACTATATTTATCATTAGTTACAGTAACTATATTTATCATCAGTTACAGTAACTATATTTATCATTAGTTACAGTAACTATATTTATCATCAGTTACAGTAACTATATTTATCATCAGTTACAGTAACTATATTTATCATCAGTTACAGTAACTATATTTATCATCAGTTACAGTAACTATATTTATCATTAGTTACAGTAACTATATTTATCATCAGTTACAGTAACTATATTTATCATCAGTTACAGTAACTATATTTTTATCACCAGTTAAATAATCTGTATTTTGTCATCAGCTAAATAACTATGCTAATCATCAGTTAAAGTAACTATTTTTATCATAGGTTGAAGTGACTATATTTTTATCATCAGTTAAAATAACTCAATTTTTCATCATTGAGGAGTAATGGCATCAAGGAGATGGCTGCTGTTTTACAATCCCGTATGTGTTTTTGTTCGCGTTATTTGTAACTTATTTTGTTCATAACGTTTCTGCCACCGTGTCCTATGAACGAAAAGAGCGGACATCCGACAAGGCCCTCGTCCGTCCCCGTCTCTCGCAGGAGGAAAAGACAGAGCCTTCTAAAGCTCCGTCTCCGAGAGGGTAATCTCCCTTTACCATTGGTCCTATTAGCCAACGTATCAATCAATTGATATTAAAATAGACAAACTACGAGCACATATATCCTACCAAACGGGAAATTAAAAAAATTCATATTTTATGTTTCACCGAGTTGTGGCTGAATGACGACATGACTAA
>NC_068434.1:3683414-3733414 GCF_023373465.1 Oncorhynchus keta
GGCACCAAGGCTTTATACAGGGGGTACCGGTACCAAGGCTTTATACAGTGGGTACCGGTACCAAGGCTATATACAGGGGGTACCGGTACCTAGGCTATATACAGGGGGTACCAGCACCAAGGCTATATACAGGGGGTACCGGTACCAAGGCTATATACAGGGGGTACCAGCACCAAGGCTATATACAGGGGGTACCGGTACTAAGGCTTTATACAGGGGGTACCGGTAACAAGGCTATATACAAGGGTACCGGTACCAAGGCTTTATACAGGGGGTAACGGTACCAAGGCTTTATACAGGGGTACCGGTACCAAGGCTATATACAGGGGGTACAGAGCGTTTCAACCCAGAGCGTTTCAACCCAGAGCGTTTCAACCCAGAGCGTTTCAACCCAGAGCGTTTCAACCCAGAGCATACCGGACTGCTCTTTCTCCACATCTTCGGTTTCCTACCAAGCTCTGAACCTTTTCACCTGGATCATCGCAGTTAGCTAGCACCAGTGAGCCTGAAATTAGCCTCATGCTAGGCCCATCTCCCGGCTAGCTGAAGAGGTCACTCCTTGGGCTACAATACATATTTTGCTAATTGGCCTGGACCCCTTTTACTGCCGACACGGAGCCCCGCCGTGACTGGTCTACCTACGTAATCCGCCCGAGGGGTTTCAACAGGCTCCTCCGTCGCGACGTCCCCTGAAGGCTCATCCGCTAGCCTGCTAGCCGTTGCCCGCTAACTGTCTAGAGCATATCGGACAGTATGCTGAAGAGGATCATCAGCCAATTTCTTGGGCTGCAATACCTGTTTTGCCAAAGGGCCTGGACCCTTTTACCTGCTAAACGGAGCCAATCCAACACGACTGGTCTGCCGACGTAACCTTCCACGGGGGCTACAACAACAGACTTCTTCCATCGCGACCCTAATGCCCTGCCAGCCCTGGCCCACTAGCTGTTTGAATTGCCTTGTCTCCAGCTCTCCTAGCCTCCCACTGGTCCCTATGATCAGTTGGCTACGCATGCCTCTCCCTAATGTCAATATGTCTTGTCCATTGCTGTTTTGGTTAGTGAATATTGTCTTATTTCCCTGTAGAGCCTCCAGCCCTGCTCAATATCCCTTAGCTAGCCTGTTTGTTTCACCTCCCACACATGTGGTGACCTCACCTGGTCTAAATGATGTCTCCAGAGACAAAACCTCTCTCATCGTCACTCAATGCCTAGGTTTACCTCCACTCTACTCGCATCCTACCATACCCTTGTCTGTACATTATGCCTTGAATCTATTCTTCCGCACCCAGAAACCTGTTCCTTGCGACTAGCAACCCCGTATCCGGGAGTGTAATCATAGCCTCAAGCGCATTACCATAACGCAACTTTTCCTATTCATGAAAATCGCAAATGAAATGAAATAAATATATTGAAACACAAGCGTAGCCTTTTGTTAACAACACCGTCATCTCAGATTTTCAAAATATGCTTTAACCAAAGCTACACAAGCATTTGTGTAAGAGTATTGCTAGCCTAGCATAGCATTAAGCCTAGCATTCAGCAGGCAACATTTTCACAAAAACAAGAAGAGCATTCAAATAAAATAATTTACCTTTGAAGAACTTCGGATGTTTTCAATGACGAGACTCTCAGTTAGATAGCAAATGTTCATTTTTTCCAAAAAGATTATTTGTGTAAGAGAAATAGCTCCGTTTTGTTCATCACGTTTGGCTAAGTGTGTGTGTGTGTGTGTGTGTGTGTGTGTGTGTGTGTGTGTGTGTGTGTGCGTGCGCGTGCGTGTGTGTGTGTGTGTGTGTGTGTGTGTGTGTGTGTGTGTGCGTGTGTGAGTGTGTGTGTGTGTGTGTGTGTGTGTGTGTGTGTGTGTGTGTGTGTGTGTGTGTGTGTGTGTGTGTGTGTGTGTGTGTGTGTGTGTGTGTGTGTGTGTGTGTTAAAGCCTGTCTTTGAAAATGAAGTGTGACCTTTATTCTATTTCTCTCCATGACCTTTGTGAGATCAGCCGAGCATCACCCCGTGAAACAGGATCAATGATGGAGATTCTCACTAATTTTATTTTTTTATTTTTTATTTCACCTTTATTTAACCAGGTAGGCTCGTTGAGAACAAGTTCTCATTTGCAACTGCGACCTGGCCAAGATAAAGCATAGCAGTGTGAACAGACAACACAGAGTTACACATGGAGTAAACAATTAACAAGTCAATAACACAGTAGAAAAAAAGGGGAGTCTATATACAATGTGTGCAAAAGGCATGAGGAGGTGGGCGAATAATTACAATATTGCAGATTAACACTGGAGTGATAAATGATCAGATGGTCATGTACAGGTAGAGATATTGGTGTGCAAAAGAGCAGAAAAGTAAATAAATATAAACAGTATGGGGATGAGGTAGGTAAAAATGGGTGGGCTATTTACCAATAGATTATGTACAGCTGCAGCGATCAGTTAGCTGTTTCAGATAGCTGATGTTTGAAGTTGGTGAGGGAGATAAAAGTCTCCAACTTCAGCGATTTTTGCAATTCGTTCCAGTCACAGGCAGCAGAGTACTGGAACGAAAGGCGGGCGAAAGAGGTGTTGGCTTTACATGGTATGGTGCTGTAGATAATATGAATATTTACAGTGTGAATGTTTACAGTGTGATGTCTGTGTGCTGTAAAAGTGTATGAATAATTTATTCACCTTCACAGCACTATGTGACCACCGTAGCTCCCCTGTACTTTCACAGCACTATGTGACCACCGTAGCTCCCCTGTACCTTCACAGCACTATGTGACCACCGTAGCTCCCCTGTACCTTCACAGCACTATGTGACCACCGTAGCTCCCCTGTACCTTCACAGCACTATGTGACCACCGTAGCTCCCCTGTACCTTCACAGCACTATGTGACCACCGTAGCTCCCCTGTACCTTCACAGCACTATGTGACCACCGTAGCTCCCCTGTACCTTCACAGCACTATGTGACCACCGTAGCTCCCCTGTACCTTCACAGCACTATGTGACCACCGTAGCTCCCCTGTACCTTCACAGCACTATGTGACCACCGTAGCTCCCCTGTACCTTCACAGCACTATGTGACCACCGTAGCTCCCCTGTACCTTCACAGCACTATGTGACCACCGTACCTTCACAGCACTATGTGACCACCGTAGCTCCCCTGTACCTTCACAGCACTATGTGACCACCGTAGCTCCCCTGAACCTTCACAGCACTATGTGACCACCACAGGTACAGGTGGTCCCCTGTACCTGCACAGCACTATGTGACCACCAAAACTCATTACCCCTGCTCCATCTTCTGAATTTATTAAATAGTATCACGGTATTGGAGCAGAAAGACGCCTAACATTTGCAGGATACATTTGCCAGGTCTGTGAACATACACATGTACATGTACGGGGCGGCAGGGTAGCCTAGTGGTTAGAGCGTTGGACTACTAACCGAAAGGGTGCAAGTTTGAATCCCCGAGCTGACAAGGTACATCTGTCGTTCTGCCCCTGAACAGGCAGTTGACCCACTGTTCCTAGGCCGTCATTGAAAATAAGAATTTGTTCTTAACTGACTTGCCTGGTTAAATAAAGGTACAATTTTTTTATTTGTGTTGTGTGTTTCAGCCTCCAAATCCCCATCAATCTATCAAGATACAGCAGCAACTGTGTTACTTCCCTCCTGGCTTGACATGACCCATCGGGCCAACAGGTCAAAGGGCATTAAAGGAATCTGCCTTTTCAATTAGCTTGTTTGGCGCATTAAAACGTGAAAACGTTATATATATATATATATATATATAAACACAACACAATGAATTAAATATGGCCTCAATTATTTGTTAGGAACAAGAAACAGGGTCATAAGAGACATGGTTTTTTGTTTTTGCGTGCTTCAGACATTGTCCCATTTCTTCTGCCTGGCTAGTCTCTGTTCTTAGTAGCTGTGTCTCAGACAGAAAGAGGGCTACGATATGTTTACTGGAACATGTTGCTGTGAAGGTACAGGGGACAATAACAATACATGATTCAGAACCCTTTTCTTGGAAACAACACTCTCTCAATCTTTAGCTGTTATGCATGTAATGAACTGACACACAGACACACTCACACACAGACACACACACACACACACACACACACACACACACACACACACACACACACACACACACACACACACACACACACACACACACACACACACACACACACACACACACACACACACACACAGAGATGCATACTGATACACACACACACACACACACACACAGATGCATACTGATACACACACACACACACTACACACACACACACACACACACACACACACACACACACACACACACACTAACACACACACACACACACACACACACACACACACACACACACACACACACACACACATACACACACACATACACACACACACACACACACACACACACACACACACACAGAGAGAGATGCATACTGATACACACACACACACACACACACACACACACACACACACACACTGAAACAGGTTAACTGACAAAATGTATATATAAATATACACTACTAGTGAACAAAGTGAAATAACACATATGGAATCATGTAGTAACCAAAAACTGTTAAACATAACAAAATGTACTTTATATTTTTCAAAGCAGCCACCCGTTCCAGAGAACAGCTTCGCACACTCCGCTCCTCAAGTCCCAGATGCATCTGATGACCACTGGCTGCATTCCCTCTGACTTCAAGATGCCAAAATGTCACCCCCTCCTAAAGTCCCTCATCAACTCATCTCTGACCACTGGCTGCAATTCCCTCTGACTTCAAGATGCCCAAAAAGTCAAACCCTCCTCAAGTCCCTCATCTCTGACCACTGGCTGCATTCCCTCTGACTTCAAGATGCCCAAAGTCACCCCCTCCTCAAGTCCCTCATCAACTCATCTCTGACCACTGGCTGCATTCCCTCTGACTTCAAGATGCCCAAAGTCACCCCCTCCTCAAGTCCCTCATCAACTCATCTCTGACCACTGGCTGCATTCCCTCTGACTTCAAGATGCCCAAAGTCACCCCCCTCCTCAAGTCCCTCATCAACTCATCTCTGACCACTGGCTGCATTCCCTCTGACTTCAAGATGCCCAAAGTCACTCCGCTCCTCAAGTCCCTCATCAACTCATCTCTGACCACTGGCTGCATTCCCTCTGACTTCAAGATGCCCAAAGTCACCCCCTCCTCAAGTCCCTCATCAACTCATCTCTGACCACTGGCTGCATTCCCTCTGACTTCAAGATGCCCAAAGTCACCCCCCTCCTCAAGTCCCTCATCAACTCATCTCTGACCACTGGCTGCATTCCCTCTGACTTCAAGATGCCCAAAGTCACCCCCCTCCTCAAGTCCCTCATCAACTCATCTCTGACCACTGGCTGCATTCCCTCTGACTTCAAGATGCCCAAAGTCACTCCGCTCCTCAAGTCCCTCATCAACTCATCTCTGACCACTGGCTGCATTCCCTCTGACTTCAAGATGCCCAAAGTCACCCCCCTCCTCAAGTCCCTCATCAACTCATCTCTGACCACTGGCTGCAATTCCCTCTGACTTCAAGATGCCCAAAGTCACTCCCCTCCTCAAGAATCCAACACTCGATACACTCTGATGAAAAAAAACACAGAGCGTTATTCCTTCTTTCGTTTCTTTCCAAAACACTTGAGCTTTTTATTGTCTCTGATCAACTCTCTCGTCATCTCTCTCTGACTGGCACTGGGACCCAATCAGATCCTCCTCTCCACCCTCTCAGGACTGGGAGTCTAAGGCTTGGAATGCACCCTACCTGGCAGACTGATCCGACCAGGTGACGTGGAGAGGATCTGTGTCTGCACCACGAACTCTCACTACTGGTGTCCCCCAGGGCTCGGTTCTAGACCCTCTCCTCTTCTCTCTATACACCAAGTCACTCGACTCTGTCATATCCTCACATGGTCACTCAACTGCTCTTCTCCTTCCTCCTGTCTGACACCCAGGTGGCGACAAGCATCTCTGCGTGCCATGCAGACATCTCAGCATGGAGGAGGCCTCCCGGAGAAGGCCTACCCGATCCAAGACCTCTCCATCCCGATTGAAAACTCCACGGTGTCCCGTTCACAAAGTGTCAAGAACCATGGCATGATCCTGGACAACACCCTGTTGTTCTCTGCAAAGATCAAAGCAGTGATTCGCTCCTGCAGTTCACTCTCTACAACCCTCAAACTCAACTCTGGACCTCTCAGCCAGTTCCACTGCATTTTTTCATTGTTCCTCTCTAACTGATTTAGACCTGGGACACCAGGTGAGTGATTCCCCTCTAATCAGGGACTGATTTAGACCTGGGACACCAGGTGAGTGATTCCTTTCTAATCAGGGACTGATTTAGACCTGGGACACCAGGTGGGTGATTCCCCTCTATTCAGAGCCTGATTTAGACCTGGGACACCAGGTGGGTGCAATTAATTATCAGGCAGAACAGAAAACCATCAGGCTCTGGACCTCGTAGGGTAAGAGTTGAATACCACTGCCAATGACAGCCATAGAGTACGACCTTTCCTCACACAGGAAGTGGCCCCGGTAGAAATCCAGGCACTTGTTATCTCCAGTCTTGACTACTGCAACTCTCTATTGGCTGGGCTCCACACCTGTGTCATCAAACCCCTGCAACGTATGAAAAAGGCTGCAGCCTGCCTGGTGTTCAACCTTTCTACATTCTCCGAAGTCACCCCGCTCCTCTGCACACTCCACTGGCTTCCAGTTGAAGCGCGCATCATCTTCAAGACCCTGGTGCCTGCAGAGCAGCAAGGGTAACTGCTCCTCCTTGCCTTTAGGCTGTGCCCAAACCTTAGATCCCAACCCGAGCAATCCTTTCCTCCGCCTCTGGTCTCTTGACCCGCCCAACCGTACGGGAGGGCAGGTCCTGTTTAGACCACTCAAAGCTCTTCTCTGTTCTGGCACCGCAATGGTGGAACAAGCAAGGGTGTCCTAAAGTCAGGACAGCGGAGTCTCTGTCCATCTTTCGAAAACATCTGAAACCCTATGTCTTTGAAGAGAATCTTAAAACTTCTTCGGGCTCAAATCCCATAAATGGGATTGATCTGACAGCATCCGGTGAAATGGCAGAGCGCCAAATTGAAAAAAAAAAATACTATAAATATTAAACTTTCATTAAATCACACATGCAATACACCAAATTAAAGCTTGTTAATCCAGCCAACGTGTCCGATTTCAAAAAGGCTTTACGGCGAAAGCACAACAGCGCCTAGCCCAAAAAAAACATACAGACATTTTCCAGCCAAGAAGAGGGCTCATAAAAGTCAGAAATAGCGATTAAATTAATCACTAATCTTTGATGATCTTCATCTAGTGACACTCCCAGGACTCCATGTTACACAATAAATGTTCATTTTGTTCAATAAAGTTCCTCTTTATGTCCAAAAACATCAGTTTAAATTGGCACATTATGTTCAGTAATGCATTGTCTCAAATAACATCTGTTGAAATTGCAGAGAGCCAAATCAAATTACAGAAATACTCATCATAAACATTGATGAAAGATAGAAGTGTTAAACATAGGATTAAAGATACATTTTTAATCCAGCCGCTGTGTCAGATTGTAAGCTTTATGGTGAAAGCATCTGAGGATAGCACCCCATCAAACAAAGACAGACAATCATAATTCAACCCGCCAGGCACAACACGAAACTCAGAAATAAAGATATAATTCATGCCTTACCTTTGACGAGCTTCTTCTGTTGGCACCCCAATATGTCCCATAAACATCACAAATGGTCCTTTTGTTTGATTAATTCCGTCTATATATATCCAAACTGTCCATTTATTTGGCGCGTTTGATCCAGAAAAACACCGGTTCCAACTCGCGCAACATGACTACAAATATCTCATAAATTACATGTAATCTTTGTCCAAACATTTCAAACAACTTTCCTAATTCAACTTTAGATATTTTTTACGTAAATAATCAATAACATTTAAGAAGGGATAACTGTGTTCAATACTGGATAAAAACAAAATGTTGCGAGCTTTCAGGTCATGCGCCTCTAACAAACAGTGCACTTGACTCGACCCTCGTTCTGGACAGGCGTACTTCTTTATTACTCAAAAGAAAAACATGAACCAATTGCTAAAGACTGTTGACATCCAGTGGAAGTGATAGGAACTGCAAGCAACTGCCTTAGAAGTCTAGGTTCCCAAATTGAAAAGAAAGTGACCTCAAAAAAATTATTTCCTGGATGGTTTGTCCTTGGGGTTTCGCCTGCCAAATAAGTTCTGTTATACTCACAAACATCATCCAAACCGGTAGTTTACTTTGGGCACGCTTTTCATCCGGATGTGAAAATACTGCCCCCTAGCATAAGAGGTTACAAAAATGTTAAACGCTCACAGCACCCGTGACCCCCCACACACACAAAAGCCACATCCCCTTACCCACTAACACTGACTTTGCTAATAAATATTTTGTGGAGTGGAAAATGCCCTTGTCACGGTTGTGATGTGTTGTTGTCTCACGTAGCTATCGTAGCCCTTTCCAGCAGTCAAATCACCAAATTAACCTCTAGTGGTCTCATGAGTGAAATGTTAAAATCGTATTTTTCAAAATAGTATATTTAATAAACATTATTAAAAATATGTGCTGAAAATATGTCAAACTTTTTTGTTATATTTCAATCTTCTGTGATGTATATAAAGTTTAATATTAGGTTGAAAAATATATATATTTTTAAATTAATTTTAACTCTACATCTGACATGGTACAGGTGTCTTTCAAGCCCACAACCATGTGTGTGAGCTGTATACTTTTGTATCAAAGTAGATTTGTTTAAGAATACCAATAAACACTTTTTGTGACCCTGATTGAGCCCACTGCAGTAGAAGGTTAACGAACTCTGTGTGACCCTGATTTAGCTCACTGCCTTAGAAGGTTAACGAACTCTGTGTGACCCTGATTTAGCCCACTGCAGTAGAAGGTTAAAGAACTCTGTGTGACCCTGATTTAGCTCACTGCAGTAGAAGGTTTTTTAAGATGATTGCATCTTCTGGATAAGAACGTCTGCTAAATGACTAAAATGTAAATATAAAATAATCTATTAGTGCATCACTGGTGCATATATTAGTGCATCACTGGTGCATATATTAGTGCATCACTGGTGCATATATTAGTACATCACTGGTGCATATATTAGTGCATCACTGGTGCATATATTAGTGCATCACTGGTGCATATATTAGTGCATCACTGGTGCATATATTAGTGCATCACTGGTGCATATATTAGTACATCACTGGTGAATATATTAGTGCATCACTAGTGCATATATTAGTGCATCACTGGTGAATATATTAGTGCATCACTGGTGCATATATTAGTGCATCACTGGTGCATATATTAGTACATCACTGGTGCATATATTAGTGCATCACTGGTGCATATATTAGTACATCACTGGTGCATATATTAGTGCATCACTAGTGCATATATTAGTGCATCACTGGTGCATATATTTATTAGTGTATCAAATATATGTTTCCCCTTTTCATCTCTCTCTCTCTCTCTCTCTCTCTCTCTCTCTCTCTCTCTCTCTCTCTCTCTCTCTCTCTCTCTCTCTCTCTCTCTCTCTCTCTCTCTCATATATAATAATATATGCCATTTAGCAGACGCTTTTATCCAAAGCGACTTACAGTCATGTGTGCATACATTCTACGTATGGGTGGTCCCGGGAATCGAACCCACTACCCTGGCGTTACAAGCGCCATGCTCTCTCTCTCTCTCTCTCTCTCTATATATATATATATATATATCCCTACCTCCCCTTCTACCTGACACTCCCCAAAAATATTTTCTCCAGACTGCATCCAGGTTTTTCTTTGTAAATATACTCTCCCGAAATAAAAAGCTTTTCAGAAGGAAAGTAATACAATTATACTGCACTGTCTACCACATCTATTAGTCCTTATGGCCTTGTGATACTAAAAATTACACCTGCCTGTGAATGAAAGCCTACTCAATATAAGGATATAGAGGACGCCAGCAGTCTACATTATGGCCTGTATGTGTCTTTGTGTGCAAGGTTAAAAGGTTGCTAAATAGGGCCATCCTGCTAACACAAGAGGGCGTGTTTTGGTCTTATATGCCCCGTTGGTTCCTCAACTCATTCACCGTTGGCCTGGTGAGCTATTCAGAAATTGGCCAAAATGTTGTTTGTTCAGAGTCAGAGATGTGTAGTCTAGTCCATATACAGAAATAGAAATATGACCGTCACATTCCGATCTGTAGACGTAGATTCTGTATTGAGGAATGTCGAATAGACTTGTTTCAATCCTTTATTGTTGGCCAATAAATCGGATATATTAACTAAACTGATTGGTCAACAAATTATAATACAAAAAAAAAACACAAAACCATCCTATTGAAAATGCTTGTCCAGGCGTAGCCTGTACCTACTGAGAGAACCCATTATGCCCACCCGTCCCACGTTGTTTCGTTCTCTACTCAGTTATTATCTGATGCCCCACAATGTGAGTTTGTATTCCAGCCCGTGTCGCGTCGGGTTTAGGGGTGTCATTATGTGTAATTATATATGCTAATTACGGTTGGGTTGACAACCCTGCAGACTGACGAAACACTGTAATATTGATTTTAATCACATTATGACCATGTCTGTAAAATACATAGAAACCACTAGCAATATTTTCCCAAGACAATCTGTATAAAACCATGCTTACTTTTTGTTTGTGGTTATATCATTTCAATATTGGTTCATAATGTGAGTCATTCGGTTCCGTTTTCAACAAACAAAATATTCAATTAAATGTAAAGATATAGCCCTGTAGATATAGTAGATGACCACAACCACAATGTGATGGACAACAACGTTTTTTTTTATTAGAATAATATGTTTTTAAATAACCTTAAGTCAGTTAATAACCTTTACTTAAGTCAGTTAATAACCTTTACTTAAGTCAGTTAATAACCTTTACTTAAGTCAGTTAATAACCTTTACTTAAGTCAGTTAATAACATTTACTTAATTAAAATGACATGGTTAATTGTCTGGGTAGAACGAGAGATTTTTACCAGTTCGGGGATTTGATCCAGCAACCTTTCGGTTATTGGCCCAATGCTCTAAGCACGACCCAGATGTTTAATAAGATAATGTACATTATACATCCTTTGCATGCTACGTTGATTCCCTCTCCAAAAGAAAGAACATAAATCGTAACAGGCCTATATAAAATGGCATGCCCAACGTTAAACAACATAGTTACTCTGGACTGCATGTAAGCTGTATAGCCATCGAACAATATGCGGGAGACTCGTAGCATATGGCTTTGTTGAATTGTGTTTGTAGACTCGAAAATGCAAATTCATCATTTAATATCAATGACAACGTAGAAAAAAATCCTTGTTCGGTGGAGTATAGACTGATCAAGAATAGCACCCGAGAGGTGGTAGTTGGACTGATCCAGAACAGCACCCGAGAGGTGGTAGTTGGACTGATCCAGAATAGGAGCCGGGTAGGTTGGGTAGTTTGACTGATCCAGAATAGGAGCCGGGTGGGTAGGGTAGTTGGACTGATCCAGAAGCGGAGCCGGGTGGGTAGGGTAGTTGGACTGATCCAGAAGCGGAGCCGGATAGGGGGTTAGTTGGATTGAAGTATATGTGATCCAGAAAATGAGCTGGGAAGGCATGTACTTGGACTGGGCTAATAGCAACAGCTGCTCCTTTCTTCATAACCAATCAGCATCCCATAAAGATGACGTTTCGGTGTCCTACGTCAGCCCGATGGCGATAGAGTAGAGTTGGCGCAAGGGAGTTTGAGTGGGAGATAGAGACTAGCGCGCCCCATCACAACACAGGGACCAGGCACCGGAGAACAGACCCTCTCACACCCCCGCCCTCTCCACCGACTAACACAGCTACTCTGCGGCGGAACAAGTCCGGCTGCAACACCCGGTTAACAATCAGCCAGCACCGGTCAGTACACAGGCGACTGCTCTATACCCGCAGTCCGGAGGAAACAAACAGCTTCAAAACTGTTGCACCACGTTTTAAAAGTGGACCTTACGCCGCCTTACTTCTTGGACATGGGCGATATGGGGGATCCACCGAAAAGTGAGTGGAGCTGGTTTGGCTCGGGATGCCATTCAAATCAAGTGTCTATTCGAATTCTGAGTGATGCAAAACTGAGGCTAAATTAGATTAATTTCTACCGTCGATTTGTTTTTCTTTGCAGTTTGTCACCGGTTTGTGCAAAAGTTTATTGTCTTAGCAGGTCCCATTTAATGAAACGTTTCCACCCCAATTGTCTTTACAATTCCGATATCAAGGATACATTTCAATGCCAGTAAAGTTACTTTAGATTATTGAATAGCAGCGCGCTTTAAAACTAGTCTATAGACCAATCATAAATAATATTATTATCGTTAATAACCAACGTGTATTATATATAATAAATTAAAACAAATAAGTAATTATTATTATTATATTATTATTATTAATATGGTTGTTGTTGACATTTTAGTCGATTATAGTCTTTTTCCCTTGTTGAATAGATGCTTGTTCTCAACAGCAAATGTAGAACCGCTTCCTGACGACATTACTATGGGACATTCATTATACTCAATATAATCTTTAGAATCCTCCTAATTTATATTCTAATATTTTTCTCCTGACTTTGTTCTCCAGAAAAGCGGCTCATATCGTTGTGTGTCGGCTGTGGGAACCAGATCCACGACCAGTACATTCTGCGTGTCTCTCCGGACCTCGAGTGGCACGCTGCCTGTTTGAAGTGTGCAGAGTGTAATCAGTATCTGGACGAGTCTTGTACCTGCTTTGTCCGAGACGGGAAAACCTACTGTAAAAGGGACTATGTCAGGTAAGAGCTGTTTGTCATGAATTATCATAGTTGTTGAAAAGCATTGTTTATTATTGATTCACTGGTTGACACATTCACGTATTAACTGTCTATCGTATCAAAACATACATGATTAGACATGAAACGTGAACATTTATTTGCTAACATATTTCAATGCTCGGGAAAACTATATTTTAAAGTAGGTAATATTTACATATTCTACTATTATAAAATATATATTTTATATTTTCAGACTACATGAGGTTAATATTAATGATTAGCACATTTGCAATGAACTGTTTATTATATTGTCTTTATAATCATAGACTACAGCGATAGACCACAACTGGGGTTTCTATTGAGAAATAAACAGATATATTGTTGAAACCACATCAGGACTGACACAGTTTTGACAGAACACGAGGCTACATGTTGACCACGTTTGCATACGCAATACAAATATATTACAAACATATTACCAACATATTATTTAATGTAGCCTTACAGCAATATTTTGCAGCATTGATGACCATAAAGTGAGTCAATAGATCGATTTTAATTCCATATAATTGGCCAAATACATTGGACCTACAACTAGTCTACAATTGAATTTAGATTGTTTTAATGATTTGTAGAGTTATCGCCGGTAATAATAATAATAATAATAATAATAATAATAATAATGATATTATGAGTCTTCTAGGAATATTTAGAGTTATACTAGGTCTATATCTCTACGCTCATGATATTGGTTCCATTCTTCTCTGTTTCTACAGAATAGGTCTGTGCTTTGTTTTTACTAATGTACTTTTTTAAAACGGGTTTCAAGTCATCTCATGTGGTATAAACATAACTAAATATTAAGGCCTAACAATCCTGCTTCTGCTTGTCCTATTATGTCTGGTGTCCAGCCACAGCATTAGCCTAACAGTGGGCCTTGGTGCCTTGTGACACCGTTAGCTGACTCTAACCGGTCACCCAATCTCTCCTAACCCTCTAGGTTATACGGGATAAAGTGCGCTAAATGCAACATCGGTTTCAGCAAGAATGACTTCGTGATGAGAGCGCGCTCCAAGGTGTACCATATCGAGTGTTTTCGGTGTGTGGCCTGCAGCCGACAGCTCATCCCGGGGGACGAGTTCGCTCTGAGGGAGGATGGCTTGTTCTGCCGGGCCGACCATGACGTCGTGGAGCGGGCAACAATGGGCGTCGGAGACCCCCTCAGCCCCCTCCACCCGGCCAGACCTTTACAAATGGCAGGTAGGTTAACAATTTATATCAATGGCAGTGGTGTTGTTGTTGTTGTTGTTGTTGTTGTTGTTGTTGTTGTTGTTGTTGTTGTTGCTTTCAGTTGGCTTGTATATGTGTTGTTGGTGTTTGGCAATTAGATTGATGTTGTATTAGTTGAAAAGTTTGTTTTCAGGCAACGGGCATTGGACTATTTGTGAATAGGGGCTGTTGATTTGGAGCACATAAAGACACAGATGAATGTATAGCATCGTCGATACAGACGTTTTTTAATTGGCCTACGTTTTCCAATGTCCGTAACACAATACCAACAAATATAAACAGATACCACGAAACGTTTCATTGGAGTATCTTGCCGTGATGTACCGAGTTTATTTCAACAGTAGGGGCTGCGTTTCAATGAAAACGTGTAGCTCTAAATGCATTCTGGAATCATCGGAATATGATATGCGCATCTATTGGCTAATATAGTTGTTTATATGTCATGAATATAGTTGTTTCTATGTCATGAATATAGGCTACATTACCATTGGTTAATATAGTTGTTTCTATGTCATGAATATAGCCTACATTACCATTGGCTAATATAGTGGTTTATATGTCATGAATATAGCCTACATTACCATTGGCTAATATAGTGGTTTATATGTCATGAATATAGCCTACATTACCATTGGCTAATATAGTGGTTTATATGTCATGAATATAGCCTACATTACCATTGGCTAATATAGTTGTTTATATATCATGAATATAGCCTACATTACCATTGGTTAATATAGTTGTTTCTATGTCATGAATATAGTTGTTTATATGTCATGAATATAGGCTACATTACCATTCGTTAATATAGTTGTTTCTATGTCATGAATATAGCCTACATTACCATTGGCTAATATAGTTGTTTATATATCATGAATATAGCCTACATTACCATTGGCTAATATAGTGGTTTATATGTCATGAATATATATAGCCTACATTACCATTGGCTAATATAGTTGTATATATGTCATGAATGTATATATAGCCTACATTACAATTAGTTAATATAGTTGTATATATGTCATGAATATATATAGCCTACATTACAATTGGCTAATATAGTTGTATATATGTCATGAATATATATAGCCTACATTACAATTGGTTAATATAGTTGTATATATGTCATGAATATATATAGCCTACATTACAATTGGCTAATATAGTTGTATATATGTCATGAATATATATAGCCTACATTACAATTGGCTAATATAGTTGTATATATGTCATGAATATATATAGCCTACATTACAATTGGTTAATATAGTTGTATATATGTCATGAATATATATAGCCTACATTACAATTGGTTAATATAGTTGTATATATGTCATGAATATATATAGCCTACATTACAATTGGCTAATATAGTTGTATATATGTCATGAATAT
Source organism: Oncorhynchus keta (assembly GCF_023373465.1). Classification (NCBI taxonomy): domain Eukaryota; kingdom Metazoa; phylum Chordata; class Actinopteri; order Salmoniformes; family Salmonidae; genus Oncorhynchus; species Oncorhynchus keta. The sequence continues at coordinate 3,698,978 of NC_068434.1, forward strand.
ATATATAGCCTACATTACAATTAGTTAATATAGTTGTATATATGTCATGAATATATATATAGCCTACATTACAATTGGCTAATATAGTTGTATATATGTCATGAATATATATAGCCTACATTACAATTGGTTAATATAGTTGTATATATGTCATGAATATATATAGCCTACATTACAATTGGTTAATATAGTTGTATATATGTCATGAATATATATAGCCTACATTACAATTGGTTAATATAGTTGTATATATGTCATGAATATATATAGCCTACATTACAATTGGTTAATATAGTTGTATATATGTCATGAATATATATAGCCTACATTACAATTGGCTAATATAGTTGTATATATGTCATGAATATATATAGCCTACATTACAATTGGTTAATATAGTTGTATATATGTCATGAATATATATAGCCTACATTACAATTGGTTAATATAGTTGTATATATGTCATGAATATATATAGCCTACATTACAATTGGTTAATATAGTTGTATATATGTCATGAATATATATAGCCTACATTACAATTGGCTAATATAGTTGTATATATGTCATGAATATATATAGCCTACATTACAATTGGCTAATATAGTTGTATATATGTCATGAATATATATAGCCTACATTACAATTGGCTAATATAGTTGTATATATGTCATGAATATATATAGCCTACATTACTTGATATAATAAGGGGCGCGACGTTATTGTGAATCACAAATGAGGATTCTATATATGTGATTATTATTGGGTCAATGGTGTGGTGTATGTCACTTATGAAATCATTCGCATTTGCGAGTGCTCTTTGTCAAGGTACCTCGCAAGAGGGAGAATATCCGAGCAACGTCTTTCTTTACATAGTTCTAGCTGAATTATGAGGCCCTCCTAGGAATTCAGATATAAATGGTGTTTGTTTGACTTTAAAAAAAAAAATAACAGTCGGTAGTTTACTTTATATAAAGATGAAATGATACATTCTGTTTGTGCTGAAGTTTAGGGGCCTACAGTCTAGATTAAATGTAACGGTTCACAATAATGATGTATTATGTGGTTTTTGGGTGAATTATACAAGCCAGTTAGTTGGCCACGCACTTCAAATTGTCGGAATATACTATTTCCTCAGACTGCATACATGTTAGGCCTACGTGTAACCGATAGTCGCAGTTAGTGCTGAGGTTATAACCGGATTGGAAAACATACTACATAACCGGAAGCTCGGGCAGATGGCCACAGCAATATTTTGACGAGACTTCGTTCTTAATGAATTATTAAATCAAAAGGTATCGCACCAATCTAGTGAGAACCCTTTTCGACTTTTATGTATGTATAAAAAAATAAAAAAATAAACTGCGTATTTGACAGTCCACTCCTTCACATTTCCTGCGCCATGGTCCACGTTTAACGAAAAACATATTGACCCCCTTTTCCAATAGAGGTGATTCAGACATATATGCTAAAAGTGACAAGAACGCACTTTCACTAATAGTAAAAAAAAAAAGAATTATAATATCAAAGGCTAATATCAAAGTATATCAACGTATAGCCCATCCATGCGTAATACGGTAATGCTGTTAGGTGTTCATTCTAGATTAAATTCAAGTGGTAGGCTATCTCTATAAGATACAATACACGACTTTCTCTGTTGTGGATTTTAATTTAATTTTAGACAGTATTAAATGGGAAACGGGGATACCTAATCAGTTGTACAACTGAACGCCTTCAACTGAAATGTGTCTTCCGCATTTAGCCCAACTCCCCTGAATCAGAGAGGTGCGGGGGGCTGCCTTAATCGACATCCACTTTTTCCACGCCCGGGGAACAGTGTGTTAACTGCCTTGCTCAGGGTAGAAAATGTAGGCCTAATAGAAGTTTGGACAACTGAAATGTGAACAGCAGTGATAATGATAGGTCAAGGACGGGGTTGGTTGATAGCTGTAGTAATAACATATTACCATAAGACCCGGATAACATCACGCTGAATGGATACTCCATACTGGGCGTCGTTCTGTAGGCTACCATGATATACTTTTGAGAGTGTACGTTTTTGTAGTCTCAATTTTGGCATACAACAGTGTCTTTATATACCCATGAAGTGCCGATAAATAATATTTATTCTGTATCTATTTCCTTCTCTCTTTCTCAACAGCAGAACCAATATCAGCCAGACAGCCCGTGCTTCGACCGCACGTCCACAAACAACCGGAGAAGACCACACGCGTACGGACGGTTCTTAACGAAAAGCAACTCCACACGTTGCGGACCTGCTACAACGCAAACCCCCGACCCGACGCTCTGATGAAGGAGCAGCTAGTCGAGATGACCGGTCTCAGTCCCCGAGTCATCCGGGTCTGGTTCCAAAACAAGCGTTGCAAGGACAAGAAGAGGAGTATTCTGATGAAACAGTTACAGCAACATCAGCCCGACGACAAAACGGTGAGGACCCTGTCTGATCTTTAAAAACAGTGGTGCTCTTATCGGTCCAAACGCTGGTAGCTGTTGTAACTGTTTCATTATAATACTTCTATTCTTGTCTGGTCATTTTGTTTTCATGAATTAATTGAGGGGCAAATAGAAACGGAGAAATGGTCGTATACGTCTGCCTATGGATGGATGCGTGAGATATATCCACATGCAGGCGTATAACTTGTCCCTTTTTTCCACACACACACACACACACACACACACACACACACACACACACACACACACACACACACACACACACACACACACACACACACACACACACACACACACACACACACACGCACGCACGCACGCACGCACACACACACACACGTTTACATGATCGTTACGCACAAACATTTCCATCATATTCTAAATATTTAACGTTGTTGTTGTTGTTGTTGGGTCAATGTTGACGTGCTAATTTTAAACTTTATATGACGATCAGTTTCTCTGGGACTATCTGCAGAATATCCAGGGAATGACGGGCACACCGATGGTGGCGGCCAGTCCGGAGAGACACGACGGTGGTTTACAGGCAAACCCAGTGGAGGTGCAGAGTTACCAGCCGCCTTGGAAGGTCCTCAGTGACTTCGCGCTACAGAGTGACATGGATCAACCCGCGTTTCAACAACTGGTGAGTCCAGTTAGAGTCTGTACTATAACACAACTAGTGAGTCCAGTTAGAGGCTGTACTATAACACAACTGGTGAGTCCAGTTAGAGGCTGTACTATAACACAACTGGTGAGTCCAGTTAGAGGCTGTACGATAACACAACTGGTGAGTCCAGTTAGAGGCTGTACTATAACACAACTGGTGAGTCCAGTTAGAGGCTGTACTATAACACAACTGGTGAGTCCAGTTAGAGGCTGTACTATAACACAACTGGTGAGTCCAGTTAGAGGCTGTACGATAACACAACTGGTGAGTCCAGTTAGAGGCTGTACTATAACACAACTGGTGAGTCCAGTTAGAGGCTGTACTATAACACAACTGGTGAGTCTGTACAGTTAGAGTTAGCTGTACTATAACACAACTGGTGAGTCCAGTTAGAGGCTGTACTATAACACAACTGGTGAGTCCAGTTAGAGGCTGTACTATAACACAACTGGTGAGTCCAGTTAGAGGCTGTACTATAACACAACTGGTGAGTCCAGTTAGAGGCTGTACTATAACACAACTGGTGAGTCCAGTTAGAGGCTGTACTATAACACAACTGGTGAGTCCAGTTAGAGGCTGTACTATAACACAACTGGTGAGTCCAGTTAGAGGCTGTACTATATTACTAAACTGTCTGTCTGGTAGACAGTGTGAACGAAATCACGAATAACGATTAGAGTAACATTAGAGTAAAGGTTAGGTTATTGTCATAAGTTTATAATATTTTATATTATTTTCTGTAATTTAGGCTATTAATATGGGTCGTATTGAGGTCGATATGTGGATTTATTCTATTGTATTGTCTAAAATATTTGAATGAATATGTTGAATAATGTCATCTTATATATTTACATTGGTCCTTGGTTTTGTTCAGGTCCATTTTTCGGAGGGAGGACCTGGTTCAAACTCGACAGGGAGCGAAGTCGCCTCGATGTCATCCCAACTTCCAGACACACCCAACAGCATGGTCTCGAGCCCTATAGAGGCGTAGGGCCTCGAGGACCGACTGTAGACAACGTTAGACTATTGTCATATTTCTGACTGATGATGAAGTGATGCTTGTTGGGCAAAGGGGCGGACTGACTGAAAACTGAAAAAAAAAAAATTAAAAATAACTCGGGGTTGAAAGAAACAAAATGTCACTCAATCTCTTGTTGATTTCATTCGACGAACTGAGAGATTAAAGAGAATCCTCCTCCCGCAACTGCACGAAGCCTCTTTAACGACGAAACAACCCCTTGGTTGTAGTTTTACACTGTGAAGACAATCATGGATTATTACCCCACCTAGATCTGTCCATATGTCCGTCATACGTCCGTCTGTCCACCCGCCGCAAAACAACCCTGGAGATGAGGAAAGGAGCGGACAATGAAGCAGTCAATGGGCTCTATTCAATCTGTGTTGCTGAAGCTTTACATATTGCGCGATAGACATTTAAAGCTAATTTCCCATTTAGCTGACATATACAGCGATTAAAATGAATGCAGTCTCCGCTAACGCGGGGAACATTGCCTCTTTCAGTCACGCTGCAACGCCGAACCTCAGCTATACGGTTTGAATAGAGCCCTAGAAGAAGTGCGTGTTTCCAGGAGCCGCGGAGAGAGCGCATCTGCCTGCACCATAAAATGTCTGCGACTCATGCGTAGCGAGATCTGTAGATCTCACTACGTCAACCATGACTGGTGCTGCCCGTTGGAAACTCCTGGTAACAGGTTGACAAAAACAATTTATAATACTACACCACACATACACTCCTGGACCAACGGACCTCTAGGAAAAATATGAACTTTAATATTGCAGATTAAATCTGGTTCTACATTTGCACATTGCTGTGCATAATGTTGGAATATACAAACAAATGACTGGCTATTCTGTTTCTCTAAAATAACTTGACCTGAGATTCGCCTCCTGATAAGATGCAGTTTGGAGGGGATTGCAAATATTGCTATTCAGTTAGTTTGTTATTATCTCCTTGATAAAGCCCAAGTAAGGCCTACTTAAGCATTGCAACAAGGTATACCTCTATTTTGCCACAAGCTACGTGGGACTTTTATGTGTGAGTTTGTGTCCATTCAAGAATATGTTTTTTTTTTCTTTCCCAAAGATGTGTATAAGTTATAATGACCGTTTTTTTTTTCGTTTGTTCCTGTTAAACAAAATGATTTATTATTTATTGTTGAAAGACTTGCCACTTTTTTTTGTGTAACTTTCTTTACTGAAGTAAAAAAAAAAGCAAAAACGATTGTACCGTGGTCTCCGATTTATCTATCCTAGTTGTATGCGTCCTGTCCCTTTCTATATATTACTAATAAAACAACGCCATGTGTAGAAATGTATCTCCAGGATGATTTCACTAATATGACGGCAGATACAGTCTTTGTCCTCGCGCTGCATTCATCCTGTTATTTTACACCTCCTTAGGACTATATTGCAATGTCCAGTGTTTACTTTGACTCAGTAAAAAAAAAAAAAACATTTGTGATAGCAGTTACTGAGCAATACGACGTCTATAATATAGTCTGCATCTCTCTTGGTCTTCGTTCTGCAATCATCCCATCATTTTACACCTGTTTTTGGCTTAGTGATTTCACACACACACACATATATATATATATATATATACTATGATTAGAAGTATACTCGGTTTAGATGGAATGTATGAACGGCATTTAAAAACAGCATGAACTTTTATAACAACATTCCATATAGACTACTGCGTGTTGGCTCAATGCTTCGATGATGTATGATAAAATGCCATGCTAGAGCAGACGAAATGCAAGCTTCAAGCTATCATAGTTAGTTACTACTGTGAAAATGTGTTGGTTATATCATTCTGTGGGGCCTGTATAGGCTAGCTGTCCGTGTTGATGTGGCATATGACATTTGGCATTACGCATAAAAAGCACCTAACCCACTTCATACCCTAATACATTAGACAGTTCCATTTATGTTAAATCCATGTCGCTGCTTGATTATAATGATTGATTATGAGCAAGTGACTGTACAATGGCGGGCCCCATATGCATTTTAAAACACATCTCATGGACACATAACTCTGACCTTGGGCCCTGGTAACTTCGTAAGCCTGGGCTACTCGGTAGGTGGAACCCGGGTTTGTAAGCGGGCAGAGATGCGCGCGTCTTTCCCCTCCGGTGACTGTAGTTCGCCTTTTATATTTGTTACAACATTAGCACAATATCTCAATCCGTTGAATACGTTTGAAGAACGGGCTATTATATAATAATCATTACAATTTACACTACAGTTGTGTCACTGTGCACGTGAAATTATATGACATTTTAAAATAACATTTGGACGTTGGCGATCAGATTTGATGGGATTTTTTTTTGTTGAGTAACATTTGGGGCGAATGATGTCAAATTATCACTAATATCCATCTATTCAAAACTTTATAAATATTGTGACAAGTAGGTCTACAGTATCTATAAATATGTATCTAAAATGACACCTGTGACTACATGGTTATATGTCTTTCTTACATACAAATATAATTAAAATCAATTTAAAAAAAAAAATCAAATAGAAAGAAAAACTCTGATATCATTACTAAAATCCCAGACATGAAATAGAACCAAACATATTTTAAACTCCCTTGAAACACAAATTCAACTTCACTTCCAAAAGTGTATTGTATTCGACAATAGAACAACAGACCAGTGAATAGGATTGGGAAGGAACCCACCCAGTAGCTCACTATGCAGAATCACATGAGGCCCAACAAAGCCTCGACCGAGGTCTAACCTAGAAATGGCTATGAGAGAGTGTGTGTGTGTAGTAGTGTGTGTGTAGTGTGTCTGTAGTGTGTGTGTAGTATGTGTGTAGTGTGTGTGTGTAGTGTGTGTGTAGTGTATGTGTTGTATGTGTGTAGTGTGTGTGTAGTGTGTGTGTAGTATGTGTGTAGTGTGTGTGAAGTGTGTGTGTAGTGTGTAGTATGTGTGTAGTGTGTGTGAAGTGTGTGTGTAGTGTGTGTGTGTGTAGTATGTGTGTAGTGTTTGTGTGTGTGTGTCGTATGTGTGTGTGTAGTATGTGTGTGTGTGGGGTGTGTGTGTGTGTGGGGGGGGGGGGTATAGAGCTTTATTGCCAGCCAGCCCTACGATAAACAACTGAAGCACAATTCCCTTGGGAGCAGGGAAACTAATAACAAGATACAGAGAGAAGAATAGAGGTACCAGCTTCATAAAGAGAAGGAGAGAGGTACCAGCTTCATAAAGAGAAGGAGAGAGGTATCAGCTTCATAAAGAGAAGGAGAGAGGTACCAGCTTCATAAAGGGAAGGAGAGAGGTACCAGCTTCATAAAGAGAAGGAGAGAGGTACCAGCTTCATAAAGGGAAGGAGAGAGGTACCAGCTTCATAAAGAGAAGGAGAGAGGTACCAGCTTCATAAAGAGAAGGAGAGAGGTACCAGCTTCATAAAGAGAAGGAGAGAGGTACCAGCTTCATAAAGAGAAGAATAGAGGTACCAGCTTCATAAAGAGAAGGAGAGAGGTACCAGCTTCATAAAGAGAAGGAGAGAGGTACCAGCTTCATAAAGGGAAGGAGAGAGGTACCAGCTTCATAAAGAGAAGGAGAGAGGTACCAGCTTCATAAAGAGAAGGAGAGAGGTACCAGCTTCATAAAGGGAAGGAGAGAGGTACCAGCTTCATAAAGAGAAGGAGAGAGGTACCAGCTTCATAAAGAGAAGGAGAGAGGTACCAGCTTCATAAAGAGAAGGAGAGAGGTACCAGCTTCATAAAGAGAAGGAGAGAGGTACCAGCTTCATAAAGAGAAGGAGAGAGGTATCAGCTTCATAAAGGGAAGGATACAGTAACATTCTAATATCAGTGAACCCTTCAGTAACATTCTAATCTCAGTGAACCCTTCAGTAACATTCTAATATTAGTGAACCCTTCAGTAACATTCTAATCTCAGTGAACCCTTCAGTAACATTCTAATATTAGTGAACCCTTCAGTAACATTCTAATCTAAAAGAACCCTTCAGTAACATTCTAATATTAGTGAACCCTTCAGTAACATTCTAATATCAGTGAACCCTTCAGTAACATTCTAATATTAGTGAACCCTTCAGTAACATTCTAATATTAGTGAACCCTTCAGTAACATTCTAATATAGTGAACCCTACAACATTCTAATATTAGTGAACCTTCAACATTCTAATATTAGTGAACCCTTCAGTAACATTCTAATATTAGTGAACCCTTCAGTAACATTCTAATATTAGTGAACCCTTCAGTAACATTCTAATATTAGTGAACCCTTCAGTAACATTCTAATATTAGTGAACCCTTCAGTAACATTCTAATATTAGTGAACCCTTCAGTAACATTCTAATATTAGTGAACCCTTCAGTAACATTCTAATATTAGTGAACCCCTCAGTAACATTCCAATATTAGTGAACCCTTCAGTAACATTCTAATATTAGTGAACCCTTCAGTAACATTCTAATCTAAGTGAACACTTCAGTAACATTCTAATATTAAGTGAACCCTTCAGTAACATTCTAATATTAGTGAACCCTTCAGTAACATTCTAATCTAAGTGAACCCTTCAGTAACATTCTAATATTAGTGAACCCTTCAGTAACATTCTAATATTAGTGAACCCTCAGTAACATTCTAATATTAGTGAACCCTTCAGTAACATTCTAATCTAAGTGAACCCTTCAGTAACATTCTAATATTAGTGAACCCTTCAGTAACATTCTAATATTAGTGAACCCTTCAGTAACATTCTAATATTAGTGAACCCTTCAGTAACATTCTAATATTAGTGAACCCTTCAGTAACATTCTAATATTAGTGAACCCTTCAGTAACATTCTAATATTCTAATTTAGTGAACCCTTCAGTAACATTCTAATATTAGTGAACCCTTCAGTAACATTCTAATATTAGTGAACCCTAATCAGTAACATTCTAATATTAGTGAACCCTTCAGTAACATTCTAAACATTCTATTAGTGAACCCTTCAGTAACATTCTAATATTAGTGAACCTAATATTCAGTAACATTCTAATATTAGTGAACCCTTCAGTAACATTCTAATATTAGTGAACCCTTCAGTAACATTCTAATATTAGTGAACCCTTCAGTAACATTCTAATATTAGTGAACCCTTCAGTAACATTCTAATATTAGTGAACCCTTCAGTAACATTCAGTAACATTCTAATCTAAGTGAACCCTTCAGTAACATTCTAATATTAGTGAACCCTTCAGTAACATTCTAATATTAGTGAACCCTTCAGTAACATTCTAATATTAGTGAACCCTTCAGTAACATTCTAGTAACATTCTAATATTAGTGAACCCTTCAGTAACATTCTAATATTAGTGAACCCTTCAGTAACATTCTAATATTAGTGAACCCTTCAGTAACATTCTAATATTAGTGAACCCTTCAGTAACATTCTAATCTAAGTGAACCCTTCAGTAACATTCTAATATTAGTGAACCCTTCAGTAACATTCTAATATTAGTGAACCCTTAACAATATTAGTAACATAACATTCTAATATTAGTGAACCCTTCAGTAACATTCTAATATTAGTGAACCCTTCAGTAACATTCTAATATTAGTGAACCCTTCAGTAACATTCTAATATTAGTGAACCCTTCAGTAACATTCTAATATTAGTGAACCCTTCAGTAACATTCTAATATTAGTGAACCCTTCAGTAACATTCTAATATTAGTGAACCCTTCAGTAACATTCTAATATTAGTGAACCCTTCAGTAACATTCTAATATTAGTGAACCCTTCAGTAACATTCTAATATTATATTAGTGAACCCTTCAGTAACATTCTAATATTAGTGAACCCTTCAGTAACATTCTAATATTAGTGAACCCTTCAGTAACATTCTAATATTAGTGAACCCTTCAGTAACATTCTAATCTAAGTGAACCCTTCAGTAACATTCTAATATTAGTGAACCCTAACATTCTAATATTAGTGAACCCTTCAGTAACATTCTAATATTAGTGAACCCTTCAGTAACATTCTAATATTAGTGAACCCTAGTGAACCCTTCAGTAACATTCTAATATTAGTGAACCCTTCAGTAACATTCTAATATTAGTGAACCCTTCAGTAACATTCTAATATTAGTGAACCCTTCTTTCAGTAACATTCTAATATTAGTGAACCCTTCAGTAACATTCTAATATTAGTGAACCCTTCAGTAACATTCTAATATTAGTGAACCCTTCAGTAACATTCTAATATTAGTGAACCCTTCAGTAACATTCTAATATTAGTGAACCCTTCAGTAACATTCTAATATTAGTGAACCCTTCAGTAACATTCTAATATTAGTGAACCCTTCAGTAACATTCTAATATTAGTGAACCCTTCAGTAACATTCTAATATTAGTGAACCCTTCAGTAACATTCTAATATTAGTGAACCCTTCAGTAACATTCTAATATTAGTGAACCCTTCAGTAACATTCTAATATTAGTGAACCCTTCAGTAACATTCTAATATTAGTGAACCCTTCAGTAACATTCTAATATTAGTGAACCCTTCAGTAACATTCTAATATTAGTGAACCCTTCAGTAACATTCTAATATTAGTGAACCCATTCAGTAACATTCTAATATTAGTGAACCCTTCAGTAACATTCTAATATTAGTGAACCCTTCAGTAACATTCTAATATTAGTGAACCCTTCAGTAACATTCTAATATTAGTGAACCCTTCAGTAACATTCTAATATTAGTGAACCCTTCAGTAACATTCTAATATTAGTGAACCCTTCAGTAACAGTAACATTCTAATCTAAGTGAACCCTTCAGTAACATTCTAATATTAGTGAACCCTTCAGTAACATTCTAATATTAGTGAACCCTTCAGTAACATTCTAATATTAGTGAACCCTTCAGTAACATTCTAATATTAGTGAACCCTTCAGTAACATTCTAATATTAGTGAACCCTTCAGTAACATTCTAATATTAGTAACATTCTAATATTAGAACCCTTCAGTAACATTCTAATATTAGTGAACCCTTCAGTAACATTCTAATATTAGTGAACCCTTCAGTAACATTCTAATATTAGTGAACCCTTCAGTAACATTCTAATATTAGTGAACCCTTCAGTAACATTCTAATATTAGTGAACCCTTCAGTAACATTCTAATATTAGTGAACCCTTCAGTAACATTCTAATATTAGTGAACCCTTCAGTAACATTCTAATTAAACCCTTCAGTAACATTCTAATATTAGAACCCTTCAGTAACATTCTAATATTAGTGAACCCTTCAGTAACATTCTAATATTAGTGAACCCTTCAGTAACATTCTAATATTAGTGAACCCTTCAGTAACATTCTAATATTAGTGAACCCTTCAGTAACATTCTAATATTAGTGAACCCTTCAGTAACATTCTAATATTAGTGAACCCTTCAGTAACATTCTAATATTAGTGAACCCTTTCAGTAACATTCTAATATTAGTGAACATTCTAATATTAGTGAACCCTTCAGTAACATTCTAATATTAGTGAACCCTTCAGTAACATTCTAATCTAAGTGAACCCTTCAGTAACATTCTAATATTAGTGAACCCTTCAGTAACATTCTAATATTAGTGAACCCTTCAGTAACATTCTAATATTAGTGAACCCTTCAGTAACATTCTAATATTAGTGAACCCTTCAGTAACATTCTAATATTAGTGAACCCTTCAGTAACATTCTAATATTAGTGAACCCTTCAGTAACATTCTAATATTAGTGAACCCTTCAGTAACATTCTAATATTAGTGAACCCTTCAGTAACATTCTAATATTAGTGAACCCTTCAGTAACATTCTAATATTAGTGAACCCTTCAGTAACATTCTAATATTAGTGAACCCTTCAGTAACATTCTAATATTAGTGAACCCTTCAGTAACATTCTAATCTAATATTAGTGAACCCTTCAGTAACATTCTAATATTAGTGAACCCTTCAGTAACATTCTAATATTAGTGAACCCTTCAGTAACATTCTAATATTAGTGAACCCTTCAGTAACATTCTAATCTAAGTGAACCCTTCAGTAACATTCTAATTCTTAGTGAACCCTTCAGTAACATTCTAATATTAGTGAACCCTTCAGTAACATTCTAATCTTAGTGAACCCTTCAGTAACATTCTAATATTAGTGAACCCTTCAGTAACATTCTAATATTAGTGAACCCTTCAGTAACATTCTAATATTAGTGAACCCTTCAGTAACATTCCCTAAACATTCTATTAGTGAACCCTTCAGTAACATTCTAATATTAGTGAACCCTTCAGTAACATTCTAATATTAGTGAACCCTTCAGTAACATTCTAATATTAGTGAACCACTTCAGTAACTTCAGTAACATTCTAATATTAGTGAACCCTTCAGTAACATTCTAATTCTATTAGTGAACCCTTCAGTAACATTCTAATATTAGTGAACCCTTCAGTAACATTCTAATATTAGTGAACCCTTCAGTAACATTCTAATATTAGTGAACCCTTCAGTAACATTCTAATATTAGTGAACCCTTCAGTAACATTCTAATATTAGTGAACCCTTCAGTAACATTCTAATATTAGTGAACCCTTCAGTAACATTCTAATATTAGTGAACCCTTCAGTAACATTCTAATATTAGTGAACCCTTCAGTAACATTCTAATATTAGTGAACCCTTCAGTAACATTCTAATCTAAGTGAACCCTTCAGTAACATTCTAATCTAAGTGAACCCTTCAGTAACATTCTAATATTAGTGAACCCTTCAGTAACATTCTAATATTAGTGAACCCTTCAGTAACATTCTAATATTAGTGAACCCTTCAGTAACATTCTAATATAAGTGAACCCATCAGTGAACCCTTCAACATTCTAATAACATTCTAATCTAAGTGAACCCTTCAGTAACATTCTAATATTAGTGAACCCTTCAGTAACATTCTAATATTAGTGAACCCTTCAGTAACATTCTAATATTAGTGAACCCTTCAGTAACATTCTAATATTAGTGAACCCTTCAGTAACATTCTAATCTTAGTGAACCCTTCAGTAACATTCTAATATTAGTGAACCCTTCAGTAACATTCTAATATATTAGTGAACCCTTCAGTAACATTCTAATATTAGTGAACCCTTCAGTAACATTCTAATATTAGTGAACCCTTCAGTAAGTGAACCCTTCAGTAACATTCTAATCTAAGTGAACCCTTCAGTAACATTCTAATATTAGTGAACCCTTCAGTAACATTCTAATATTAGTGAACCCTTCAGTAACATTCTAATATTAGTGAACCCTTCAGTAACATTCTAATCTAAGTGAACCCATCAGTAACATTCTAATCTAAGTGAACCCATCAGTAACATTCTAATCTAAGTGAACCCATCAGTAACATTCTAATCTAAGTGAACCCATCAGTAACATTCTAATCTAAGTGAACCCTTCAGTAACATTCTAATCTAAGTGAACCCATCAGTAACATTCTAATCTAAGTGAACCCTTCAGTAACATTCTAATATTAGTGAACCCTTCAGTAACATTCTAATATTAGTGAACCCTTCAGTAACATTCTAATATTAGTGAACCCTTCAGTAACATTCTAATATTAGTGAACCCTTCAGTAACATTCTAATATTAGTGAACCCTTCAGTAACATTCTAATATTAGTGAACCCTTCAGTAACATTCTAATATTAGTGAACCCTTCAGTAACATTCTAATATTAGTGAACCCTTCAGTAACATTCTAATCTAAGTGAACCCTTCAGTAACATTCTAATATTAGTGAACCCTTCAGTAACATTCTAATATTAGTGAACCCTTCAGTAACATTCTAATATTAGTGAACCCTTCAGTAACATTCTAATCTAAGTGAACCCTTCAGTAACATTCTAATATTAGTGAACCCTTCAGTAACATTCTAATCTAAGTGAACCCTTCAGTAACATTCTAATATTAGTGAACCCTTCAGTAACATTCTAATCTAAGTGAACCCATCAGTAACATTCTAATCTAAGTGAACCCATCAGTAACATTCTAATCTAAGTGAACCCATCAGTAACATTCTAATCTAAGTGAACCCATCAGTAACATTCTAATCTAAGTGAACCCTTCAGTAACATTCTAATATTAGTGAACCCTTCAGTAACATTCTAATATTAGTGAACCCTTCAGTAACATTCTAATCTTAGTGAACCCTTCAGTAACATTCTAATATTAGTGAACCCTTCAGTAACATTCTAATATTAGTGAACCCTTCAGTAACATTCTAATCTAAGTGAACCCTTCAGTAACATTCTAATATTAGTGAACCCTTCAGTAACATTCTAATCTAAGTGAACCCTTCAGTAACATTCTAATATTAGTGAACCCTTTCAGTAACATTCTAATATTAGTGAACCCTTCAGTAACATTCCCTAATATTAGTGAACCCTTCAGTAACATTCTAATCTAAGTGAACCCTTCAGTAACATTCTAATATTAGTGAACCCTTCAGTAACATTCTAATCTAAGTGAACCCTTCAGTAACATTCTAATATTAGTGAACCCTTCAGTAACATTCTAATATTAGTGAACCCTTCAGTAACATTCTAATCTAAGTGAACCCTTCAGTAACATTCTAATATTAGTGAACCCTTCAGTAACATTCTAATATTAGTGAACCCTTCAGTAACATTCTAATATTAGTGAACCCTTCAGTAACATTCTAATCTAAGTGAACCCTTCAGTAACATTCTAATATTAGTGAACCCTTCAGTAACATTCTAATCTAAGTGAACCCTTCAGTAACATTCTAATATTAGTGAACCCTTCAGTAACATTCTAATCTAAGTGAACCCATCAGTAACATTCTAATCTAAGTGAACCCATCAGTAACATTCTAATCTAAGTGAACCCATCAGTAACATTCTAATCTAAGTGAACCCATCAGTAACATTCTAATCTAAGTGAACCCATCAGTAACATTCTAATCTTAGTGATTCCATCAGTAGGGAAAGACTACTAAACATTCAGAGTAGTCTCTCAGGCATCAGTCTCATCTCAGAGGGAGAGACTACTCAACATACAGAGTAGTCTCTCTGACTTCAAACCACATCTCAGAGGGAGAAGCCCCAACATTCAGAGTAGTCTCTCAGACATCAGTCTCGTCTCAGAGGGAGAGAATACTCAACATTCAGAGTAGTCTCTCAGACATCAGTCTCGTCTCAGAGTGAGAGACTACTCAACATTCAGAGTAGTCTCTCAGGCTTCAGACCTCGTCTCAGAGGGAGAGACTACTCAACATTCAGAGTAGTCTCTCAGACATCAGTCTCGTCTCAGAGGGAGACACTACTCAACATACAGAGTAGTCTCTCAGGCTTCAGACCTATTCTCAGAGGGAGACGCCTCAACATACAGAGTAGTTTCTCAGGCTTCAGACCACGTCTCAGAGGGAGAAGCCTCAACATACAGAGTAGTCTCTCTGACTTCAAACCACGTCTCAGAGGGAGAAGCCTCAACATTCAGAGTAGTCTCTCTGACTTCAAACCACGTCTCAGAGGGAGAAGCCTCAACATTCAGAGTAGTCTCTCAGGCATCAGTCTTGTCTCAGAGGGAGAAGCCTCAACATTCAGAGTAGTCTCTCTGACTTCAAACCACATCTCAGAGGGAGAAGCCTCAACATTCAGAGTAGTCTCTCAGGCATCAGTCTCGTCTCAGAGGGAGAAGCCTCAACATTCAGAGTAGTCTCTCTGACTTCAAACCACATCTCAGAGGGAGAAGCCTCAACATTCAGAGTAGTCTCTCTGACTTCAAACTACGTTTCAGAGGGAGAAGCCTCAACATTCAGAGTAGTCTCTCTGACTTCAAACTACGTTTCAGAGGGAGAAGCCTCAACATACAGAGTAGTCTCTCAGACATCAGTCTCGTCTCAGAGGGAGACACTACTCAACATTCAGAGTAGTCTCTCAGACATCAGTCTCGTCTCAGAGGGAGACACTACTCAACATTCAGAGTAGTCTCTCAGACATCAGTCTCGTCTCAGAGGGAGAGAATACTCAACATTCAGAGTAGTCTCTCAGACATCAGTCTCGTCTCAGAGGGAGACACTACTCAACATACAGAGTAGTTTCTCGGGCTTCAGACCTCGTCTCAGAGTTCTATGACAATTCACACTCCAAGCTGTTATTGAATCAGACCTGACTTTGGCATGCCAGGCAGTCAACATACAGAGGGGGCAAGAAAAACCCCAGTATGCAACGGTTTTCTAGCTCCCTGCTACTATTTCAGCCAGATGCTTCACTTAAATTGCACCAGTTAGTACCACAGTAGATATGGAATCCTGCCAACGCTTTTGGTGCTACTTGTGCTTTTAAAGCTTTTAATTTACTCCGCAGCAAGTCAGATGGTTAGCCTAAGACCTGGTGAATGGCTTTACAAGGACACTTGTTAGCTTTTAGCAACAATGGCTGAACAGGATAAACCTGGAAAAGGCATCCATTATGCCATTCCCCTGATGGTGAGATTGCCTTAACACTGTGTACTGTAGTGTGTCTGTGGGGTATTATTATCAACCATAAGAGACAGACAGTAGCTGGTGGTGTTTTGTCTCTTCTTACCGTATGTTTCCTGTTGTGTCCGTCGAAGAACGGCACTCTGCTCACTGGTTCTTGACAGCCAGGGAACTAAGTATAGGTAAGGTTAGGCTGTGCTCTCATGTTCTATCTAAATGTATAGGTAAGGTTCTATCTAAATGTATAGGTAAGGCTAGTCTGTGCTCTCATGTTCTATCGAAATGTATAGGTAAGGTTCTATCTAAATGTATAGGTAAGGTTCATCTGTGCTCTCATGTTCTATCTAAATGTATAGGTAAGGTTCTATCTAAATGTATAGGTAAGGTTAATCTGTGCTCTCATGTTCTATCTAAATGTATAGGTAAGGTTCTATCTAAATGTAAAGGTAAGGTTATATCTAAATGTATAGGTAAGGTTCTATCTAAATGTATAGGTACGGTTCTATCTATATGTATAGGTAAGGTTCTATCTAAATATATAGGTAAGGTTCTATCTAAATGTATAGGTAAGGTTCTATCTATATGTATAGGTAAGGTTCTATCTAAATGTATAGGTAAGGTTCTATCTATATGTATAGGTAAGGTTATATCTAAATGTATAGGTAAGGTTATATCTAAATGTATAGGTAAGGTTCTATCTAAATGTATAGGTACGGTTCTATCTATATGTATAGGTAAGGTTCTATCTAAATGTATAGGTAAGGTTCTATCTATATGTATAGGTAAGGTTCTATCTAAATGTATAGGTAAGGTTCTATCTAAATGTATAGGTAAGGTTCTATCTAAATGTATAGGTAAGGTTATATCTAAATGTATAGGTAAGGTTATATCTAAATGTATAGGTAAGGTTCTATCTAAATGTATAGGTACGGTTCTATCTATATGTATAGGTAAGGTTCTATCTAAATGTATAGGTAAGGTTCTATCTATATGTATAGGTAAGGTTCTATCTAAATGTATAGGTAAGGTTCTATCTAAATGTATAGGTAAGGTTCTATCTAAATGTATAGGTAAGGTTCTATCTAAATGTATAGGTAAGGTTCTATCTATATGTATAGGTACGGTTCTATCTATATGTATATGTAAGGTTTTATCTATATGTATAGGTTAGGTTCTATCTAAATGTATAGGTAAGGTTCTATCTATATGTATAGGTAAGGTTACTCTGTGCTCTAAATGAAAGCTGTTGTTTCTTTCCATCCAGATTTATCTCTTAGCAGTTGTTCACTTGTTTTGGATCAATCAAAACACATTTCATGCAGCGCAAAAATGGAAGTTGTAAAACCTACAAATAGAAGGTCTTAACGGTAACACAATTGATAATGCCGTGGATATTGAGAGCAGAAGCACAGCCTTCCTGGCCATGACTCACAGTGAGCAGAAGCACAGCCTTCCTGGCCATGACTCACAGTGAGCAGAAGCACACAGCCTTCCTGGCCATGACTCACAGTGAGCAGAAGCACAGCCTTCCTGGCCATGACTCACAGTGAGCAGAAGCACAGCCTTCCTGGCCATGACTCACAGTGAGCAGAAGCACAGCCTTCCTGGCCATGACTCACAGTGAGCAGAAGCACAGCCTTCCTGGCCATGACTCACAGTGAGCAGAAGCACACAGCCTTCCTGGCCATGACTCACAGTGAGCAGAAGCACAGCCTTCCTGGCCATGACTCACAGTGAGCAGAAGCACACAGCCTTCCTGGCCATGACTCACAGTGAGCAGAAGCACACAGCCTTCCTGGCCATGACTCACAGTGAGCAGAAGCACAGCCTTCCTGACCATGACTAACAGTGAGCAGAAGCACACAGCCTTCCTGGCCATGACTAACAGTGAGCAGAAGCACAGCCTTCCTGGCCATGACTAACAGTGAGCAGAAGCACACACCCTTCCTGGCCATGACTCACAGTGAGCAGAAGCACAGCCTTCCTGACCATGACTCACAGTGAGCAGAAGCACACAGCCTTCCTGGCCATGACTCACAGTGAGCAGAAGCACAGCCTTCCTGGCCATGACTCACAGTGAGCAGAAGCACACAGCCTTCCTGGCCATGACTCACAGTGAGCAGAAGCACAGCCTTCCTGGCCATGACTCACAGTGAGCAGAAGCACACAGCCTTCCTGGCCATGACTCACAGTGAGCAGAAGCACACAGCCTTCCTGGCCATGACTCACAGTGAGCAGAAGCACAGCCTTCCTGGCCATGACTCACAGTGAGCAGAAGCACACAGCCTTCCTGGCCATGACTCACAGTGAGCAGAAGCACACAGCCTTCCTGGCCATGACTCACAGTGAGCAGAAGCACAGCCTTCCTGGCCATGACTCACAGTGAGCAGAAGCACACAGCCTTCCTGGCCATGACTCACAGTGAGCAGAAGCACAGCCTTCCTGGCCATGACTCACAGTGAGCAGAAGCACACAGCCTTCCTGGCCATGACTCACAGTGAGCAGAAGCACACAGCCTTCCTGGCCATGACTCACAGTGAGCAGAAGCACAGCCTTCCTGGCCATGACTCACAGTGAGCAGAAGCACACAGCCTTCCTGGCCATGACTCACAGTGAGCAGAAGCACACAGCCTTCCTGGCCATGACTCACAGTGAGCAGAAGCACAGCCTTCCTGGCCATGACTCACAGTGAACAGAAGCACACAGCCTTCCTGGCCATGACTCACAGTGAGCAGAAGCACACAGCCTTCCTGGCCATGACTAGAGAAGTGACATTTATGCTTGTGAATCTTGTATTTAGAAACATAACAAAACTATTGTTTTTCCATCCTATTTCATCAAATTTGATAGAAAACCAAGCATAGCCTATATTCCTCTTAATCAAGGCCAGTACAGCAGCAACAGACTGGTTCTTCTTTTTATCCTGGCCATTAGCCAAGTAGACAAGTAGCCAAGTAGTCAAGTAGTCAAGTAGCCAAGTAAAAAGGTAGTCAAGTAGCCAAGTAGACAAGTAGTCAGGTAGCCAAGTAGCCAAGTAGCCAAGTAGCCAAGTAGCCAAGTAGCAAAGTAGTCAAGTAGACAAGTAGACAAGTAGAAAAGTAGTCAGGTAGCCAAGTAGCCAAGTATCCAAGTAGTCAAGTAGACAGGTAGTCGAGTAGACAAGTAGACAAGTAGCCAAGTAGTCAAGTAGCCAAGTAGCCAAGTAGCCAAGCAGTCAAGCAGTCACATAGACAAGTAGCCAAGTAGACAAGTAGCCATTAGCCAAGTAGCCAAGTAGCCATTAGTCAAGTAGCCATTAGCCAAGTAGCCTATAAATGAAGGGCTTTCAAATATTTTTGACTTTTTTGTTGCCCTCATGCTTTTTCATGATTCACAATTCACATACAGTGCCTGCATACTTCATTTGGCTTGTTCAAGTATGCTGTCCATCCCTATTTTCAAAGTTTGACCCCTCGTCCGATTACCAAAGAAATTCTTCTCCAAACTATTCAGCACATTGGCAACGACATAATTGACAGAATCCTAGTATTTTGTAAAATATTAGAAAGATTCACGGTCCATGGGGGTTTATGGTGAAAACGTGGGCTAGATGCAGTGCAATGCAATTTTGTCTGCTCTATCTGAAGAATTGCAAGAATATGATCTGTAAGCTTTCAGTTTCGTGATGTGAAGAAAAAGACATTTGTGAGCAGTATAACAGTGTACATTCCCCTTTTCTCTTCAGGCAGGGTAGCCTAGTGGTTAGAGCGTTCGACTAGTAACCGAAAGGTTGCAAGCTGACAAGGTACAAATCTGTCGTTCTGCCCCTGAACAAGGCAGTTAACCCACTGTTCCTAGGCTGTCATTGAAAATAAGAATTTTTTCTTAACTCACTTGCCTAGTAAAATAAAGGTAAAATTAAAACTTTAAAATATTGAATCTTCATCCAGCTCCTGTGAAAAGAAGGGATGTGTGTAGAAAAACCTCCTAAGGCTGCGTTTAGACTTCCGATCTTTTTCTTCTTCCTCACAAATTTGACCAATCAGATCAGCTATGGACAAAAAAAAAATCTGATTTGAATAGATCTCATGTGATTGGTCTTAAGACCATTTGGTGGAGAAAAAAAATAAATATCAGAATTTGGCTTCCTGTGTAAACAGGAATGCCTACGTTGCCTTGTCTCTATTATAGCGCCGAGAGGAACAATTATGGTACCTAGCCTATTCAACACAAGTTATTGTTTCATTAGAATTATACCCAGGCTTTTTAGGCCTTATAGATGGGCTACCTAATTTGATCTGACTTATTGGCTATGCTTGAGATGTCCATGTCCAGACTATAATATACAGAATGCCTAGCGCCTAATTTATTTATTTTATTTTTTATTTCACCTTTATTTAATTTAACCAGGTCGGCCCGTTGAGAACAAGTTCTCGTTTACAACTGTGACCTGACCAAGATGAAGCAAAGCAGTGCGACACAAACAACAACACAGAGTTACACATGGAATAAACAAGCGTACAGTCAATAACACAATAGAAAATCTGTATACAGTGTGTGCAAGGAGGAGGTAAGGAGGTAAGGAAATAAATAGGCCAATAGTGTCAAAGTAATTACAATTCAGCAATTTAAACTGGAGTGATTGATGTGCAAGAAGAAGAAATACTGGTGCGAAAAGAAGAGCAGAACAAAAACGGGGATGAGGTATGTAGTTGGTTGGATGGGTTGTTTACAGATGGGCTGCAGCCATCGGTAAGCTGCTCTGACAGCTGACGCTTAAAGTTAGTGAAGGAGATTTAAGTCTCCAAATTCAGTGATTTTTGCAATTCGTTCCAGTCATTGGCAGCAGAGAACTGTCAGGAAAGGTGGCCAAAGTGGATGTTGGTATTGGGGATGACCAGTGAAATATACCTGCTGGAACACGTGCTATGGGTGGGTGATGCTATGGTGACCAGTGAGCTGAGATAAGGCGGAGCTTTACCTAGCATAGAATTATAGATGACCTGGAGCCAGTGGGTTTGGCGACGAATACGTAGCGAGGACCAGCCAACAAGAGCATACAGGTTGTCGTGGTGGGTAGTATATGGGGCTTTGGTGACAAAACGGATGGCACTTTGATAGACTGCATCCAATAGTGTTGGAGGCTATTTTGTAAATGACATCGCCGATGTCAAGGATCGGTAGGATAGTCAGTTTTAAGAGGGTATGTTTGGCAGCATGAGTGAAGGAGGCTTAGTTGCGAAATAGGAAGCCAATTATAGATTAAACTTTGAATTGGAGATGCTTAATGTGAGTCTGGAAGGAGAGTTTACAGTCTAACCAGACACCTAGGTATTTATAGTTGTCTGGACAACATGCCCTCCGTTTTGACACACTGAACTCTATCTGAAAAGTAGTTAGTGAACCAGGCGAGACAGTCATTTGAGAAACCAAGGCTGTTTAGTCTGCCGACAACAATACGGTGACTGCTGCCACCTAGTGGCCAAAATCTAAATTGCACCTGGGCTGACATAATACAGTATGGCCTTTCTCTTGCATTTCAAAGATGACGGTACAACAAAACGTTTTTTTCTTTGTTTGATCTTTTATTCTCTCTGGCTGTGAAAATAGTAAAAATATTGCTTACACACCCCCGAACCTATAATGCTACAGTCAGCGCTGAGGTTAACCATTGGTCATTTTGTTATGATAGAACCCACTGTAACAGTATGATTATGACATCACTAAAGGCATTGCAAAGGAACGTTTTTATTGGCAGAGACATTCCATTGCTGAGTCACCTTTCCACTGTGAACAGTTCTGACAGGGAGGTCAGTTATCTGGAACCACTGCTCATAGGTTTCACAATATCCCCAATACCCCCAATACCTCCAATATCCCCAATACCCCCAATACCTCCAATACCCACAATACCCCCAATACCTCCAATACCCACAATACCCCCAATACCCTCCAATATCCCCAATACCCCCAATACCTCCAATACCCACAATACCCCCAATACCTCCAATACCCCCAATACCCCCAATACCTCCAATACCCACAATACCCCCAATACCCTCCAATACCCCCAATACCCCCAATACCTCCAATACCCACAATACCCCCAATACCCTCCAATACCCCCAATACCCCCAATACCTCCAATACCCACAATACCCCCAATACCTCCAATACCCACAATACCCCCAATACCCTCCAGTACCCCAATACCCCCAATACCCACAATACCTCCCAATTCCCCAATAAACCCTATTACCCACAATACCCACAATAACCACCAATACCCCCAATACCCCCAATACCTCCAATACCGACAATACCCCCAATACCTCCAATACCCCCAATACCCCCAATACCTCCAATACCCACAATACCCCCAATACCCTCCAATACCTCCAATACCCCCAATACCTCCAATACCCACAATACCCCCAATACCCTCCAGTACCCCAATACCCCCAATACCCACAATACCTCCCAATTCCCCCAATAAACCCTATTACCCACAATACCCACAATAACCACCAATACCCCCAATACCCACAATACCCCAAATACCCACAATACCCCCCAACACCACCAAGACCCACAAGGCGACCAATACCCACAATACTACAAATACCCCCAATACCCACAATATCCCCAATACCAACAATACCCCAATACCCTTCAGTACCCCAATACCCCCAATACCCCACAATACCCACAATGCCCCCCAATACCCATAATAGCTCACAATACCCACAATACCCCCAATAACCACCAATACCCACAATAACCACAATGCCACCAATACCCACAATACCCCAAATACCCCCAATACCCCCAATACCCCCAATACCCACAATACCCCCAATACCCACAATACCCGCCAAACCCCCAAATATCCCCAATAACCCCCACTCTCCACAATACCCCCAATACCCCTAACAACCACCAATACTCCCCAAACCCACAATGCCACCAATACCCACAATATCCCAAATACCCACAATACCCCCAAACCCCGATACCCCTAATACCCACAATACCCACAATAACCTCCAACACCCCCCAATACCCACAACACCCCCAATACCTCCCAATACCCCTCAATACCCACAATACCCACAGTACCAACAATGCCCACAATACCCCCAAACCCCCAATACCCACAGTACCCACAATGCCCACAATACCCCCCAATACTCCCCCAAAAAAAAAAACAATACCCCCCAATACCCACAATGGCCACAATACCCCCCAATACCCATTAAAAAAAACAATAATCACAATACCCACAATACCTGTGTCACGTTCTGACCTTAGTTCCTTTGTTATGTCTTTGTTTTAGTATGGTCAGGGCGTGAGTTGTGTGGGTTGTCTATGTTCCATATTCTGTGTTGGTTTTTGAGTTTGGCCTGGTATGGTTCTCAATCAAAGGCAGGTGTCGTTAGTTGTCTCTGATTGAGAATCATACTTAGGTAGCCTTTTTCCACCTGTGTTGCGTGGGTGTTTATTTTCTGTTCTGTGTTTATATTTCACCGTTCAGGACTGTTTTCGTTTCGTTCTCGTGTTTTGTTGTTTTTCTGCAAGTATTTGTTTTCATGAAAAGAGAATATGAATTCTTACCACGCTGCACATTAGTCCTCCTCTCTCTCTCCCAAAGACGAGCGTTACAACCTGGCTCCTCAATACCCACAATTTCCCCAATATCCCCCTCCAATAATCACAATACCCACAATAACCACAATAACCCCCCCAATACCCTCCAATATCCTCAATACCCCCAATTCCAATATCCTCAATAATCACAATTTCCACAATATCCCCAATACCTCCAAAACCCTCCAATATCCTCAATAACCCCAATTCCCCCAATATCCCCAATAATCACAATACCCACAATAACCACAATACCCCCAATACCTCTAATACCCACAATTTCCCCAATATCCCCAATACCTCCAATACCCTCCAATATCCTCAATACCCACAATTCCCCAATATCCCCAATAATCACAATACCCACAATAACCACAATACCCCCAATACCCTCCAATATCCTCAATACCCTCCAATATCCTCAATACCCACAATTTCCCCAATATCCCCAATACCTCCAATACCCTCCAATATCCTCAATAACCCCAATTCCCCCAATATCCCCAATAATCACAATACCCACAATAACCACAATACCCCCAATACCCTCCAATATCCTCAATACCCACAATTCCCCCAATATCCCCAATAATCACAATACCCACAATATCCCCAATATCCCCAATACCCTCCAATATCCTCAATACCCCCAATAATCACAATACCCACAATATCCCCAATATCCCCAATACCCCCAATACCCTCCAATATCCTCAATACCCCCAATTTCCCCAATATCCCCAATAATCACAATACCCACAATAACCACAATACCCCCAATACCCTCCAATATCCTCAATACCCACCATTTCCCCAATATCCCCAATACCTCCAATACCCTCCAATATCCTCAATAACCCCGATTCCCCCAATATCCCCAATAATCACAATACCCACAATACCCTCCAATATCCTCAATAACCCCAATTTCCCAAATATCCTCAATACCCCCAATTCCCCCAATATCCCCAATACCCACAATACCCTCCAATATCCTCAATAACACCAATTTCCCCAATATCCTCAATACCCCCAATTCCCCCAATATCCCCAATATCCCCAATACCCACAATAACCACAATACCCCCAATACCCCCCAATATCCTCAATAACCCCAATTTCCCCAATATCCTCAATACCCCCAATTCCCCCAATATCCCCAATATCCCCAATACCCACAATAATCACAATACCCCCAATACCCTCCAATATCCTCAATAACCCCAATTTCCCCAATATCCTCAATACCCCCAATTCCCCCAATATCCCCAATATCCCCAATACCCACAATAACCACAATACCCCCAATACCCTCCAATATCCTCAATAACCCCAATTTCCCCAATATCCTCAATACCCCCAATTCCCCCAATATCCCAAATATCCCCAATACCCACAATAATCACAATACCCCCAATACCCTCCAATATCCTCAATAACCCAAATTTCCCCAATATCCTCAATACCCCCAATTCCCCCAATATCCCCAATATCCCCAATAGCCACAATAACCACAATACCCCCAATACCCTCCAATATCCTCAATAACCCCAATTTCCGAATATCCTCAATACCCCCAATTCCCCCAATATCCCCAATATTCCCAATACCCACAATACCCTCCAATATCCTCAATAACCCCAATTTCCCCAATATCCTCAATACCCCCAATTCCCCCAATATCCCCAATATCCCCAATACCCACAATAACCACAATACCCCCAATACCCTCCAATATCCTCAATAACCCCAATTTCCCCAATATCCTCAATACCCCCAATTCCCCCAATATCCCCAATACCCACAATAATCACAATACCCCCAATACCCTCCAATATCCTCAATAACCCCAATTTCCCCAATATCATCAATACCCCCAATTCCCCCAATATCCCCAATACCCACAATACCCTCCAATATCCTCAATAACCCCAATTTCCCCAATATCCCCAATATCCCCAATACCCACAATAACCACAATACCCCCAATACCCTCCAATATCCTCAATAACCCCAATTTCCCCAATATCCTCAATACCCCCAATTCCCCCAATATCCCCAATACCCACAATACCCTCCAATATCCTCAATACCCCCAATTCCCCCAATATCCCCAATATCCCCAATACCCACAATAATCACAATACCCCCAATACCCTCCAATATCCTCAATACCCCCAATTCCCCCAATATCCCCAATATCCCCAATACCCACAATAATCACAATACCCCCAATACCCTCCAATATCCTCAATACCCCCAATTCCCCCAATATCCCCAATAATCACAATACCCACAATACCCACAATACCTGGCTCCTCAATCACACATCCATTTGGGTGGAAAGACGCATTATATTATTTCCCGACTTCTTCCAAAATGACACCCTAAACCCTATGTAGTGCACTACTTTTGACCTGGGCCCATAGGGCTCTGGTTAAAAGTAGTGCACTATTTCTAGGGAATAGGGTGCCATTTCAGACACAAACCCCTGGATGAGCAGCGTCTCTCATATCGTCGACAGCTTTGGCTTCTGACAGTAACAACAGCGCTGTGATACAGGCACACCACCTTAAGACAAGACCAGACACACACTGTTCCAAACCCTTGAAGAATCAGATTCAGGCAGATTCAGACACATTTCTACAAAACAAAAATGACATAAACACATTTAGACCAGTCACACACTGTCTGAACCCCCCCTGAAGCATTATATCCAGGAACAGAGATTGCTGCTTGTGAAAAAATAAATGCCCATTAATACATCACACACAAGTATTTATCCTGATTCAGCTGTCTTGCGGTGCAGGGTAACTTGTTTAGTCACACACAGTTACTCCAGGCTGACCGAGAGAGACAGATCCTCCACCCAAGGAAACCTTGTGATGAAGACTATTCTCCTGTCTAAGAGGAGTGTGATGAAGACTATTCTCCTGTCTCAGAGGAGTGTGATGAAGACTATTCTCCTGTCTAAGAGGAGTGTGATGAAGACTATTCTCCTGTCTAAGAGGAGTGTGATGAAGACTAGTTTCCTGTCTAAGAGAAATGTGATGAAGACTATTTTCCTGTCTAAGAGGAGTGTGATGAAGACTATTTTCCTGTCTAAGAGGAGTGTGATGAAGACTATTCTCCTGTCTAAGAGGAGTGTGATGAAGACTATTCTCCTGTCTAAGAGGAGTGTGATGAAGACTATTCTCCTGTCTAAGAGGAGTGTGATGAAGACTATTCTCCTGTCTAAGAGGAGTGTGATGAAGACTAGTTTCCTGTCTAAGAGGAATGTGATGAAGACTATTTTCCTGTCTAAGAGGAGTGTGATGAAGACTATTTTCCTGTCTAAGAGGATTGTGATGAAGACTATTCTCCTGTCTAAGAGGAGTGTGATGAAGACTATTCTCCTGTCTAAGAGGAGTGTGATGAAGACTATTCTCCTGTCTAAGAGGAGTGTGATGAAGACTATTCTTCTGTCTAAGAGGAGTGTGATGAAGACTATTCTCCTGTCTAAGAGGAGTGTGATGAAGACTATTCTCCTGTCTAAGAGGAGTGTGATGAAGACTATTCTCCTGTCTAAGAGGAGTGTGATGAAGACTATTCTCCTGTCTAAGAGGAGTGTGATGAAGACTATTCTCCTGTCTAAGAGGAGTGTGATGAAGACTATTCTCCTGTCTAAGAGGAGTGTGATGAAGACTATTCTCCTGTCTAAGAGGAGTGTGATGAAGACTATTTTCCTGTCTAAGAGGAGTGTGATGAAGACTATTCTCCTGACTAAGAGGAGTGTGATGAAGACTATTCTCCTGTCTAAGAGGAGTGTGATGAAGACTATTCTCCTGTCTAAGAGGAGTGTGATGAAGACTATTCTCCTGTCTAAGAGGAGTGTGATGAAGACTATTCTCCTGTCTAAGAGGAGTGTGATGAAGACTATTCTCCTGTCTAAGAGGAGTGTGATGAAGACTATTCTCCTGTCTAAGAGGAGTGTGATGAAGACTATTCTCCTGTCTAAGAGGAGTGTGATGAAGACTATTTTCCTGTCTAAGAGGAGTGTGATGAAGACTATTCTCCTGACTAAGAGGAGTGTGATGAAGACTATTCTCCTGTCTAAGAGGAGTGTGATGAAGACTATTCTCCTGTCTAAGAGGAGTGTGATGAAGACTATTCTCCTGTCTAAGAGGAGTGTGATGAAGACTATTCTCCTGTCTAAGAGGAGTGTGATGAAGACTATTCTCCTGTCTGAAGGGAGCGTGATGAAGACTATTCTCCTGTCTAAGAGGAGTGTGATGAAGACTATTCTCCTGTCTAAGAGGAGTGTGATGAAGACTATTCTCCTGTCTAAGAGGAGTGTGATGAAGACTATTCTCCTGTCTGAAGGGAGCGTGATGAAGACTATTCTCCTGTCTAAGAGGAGTGTGATGAAGACTATTATCCTGTCTAAGAGGAGTGTGATGAAGACTATTCTCCTGTCTAAGAGGAGTGTGATGAAGACTATTCTCCTGTCTAAGAGGAGTGTGATGAAGACTATTCTCCAGTGTGAAGGGACTGTGATGAAGACTATTCTCCAGTGTAAAGGGACTGTGATGGAGACTATTCTCCAGTGTAAAGGGACTGTGATGGGGACTATTCTCCAGTGTAAAGGGACTGCAACAAGGAGACTAAGAGGCAGGACAAAGGCCTGTGATAGAATACCCCTCCTGCCTGTCTGGCTGCCGGACTGTATTCAGTTATTCAGTCATGTGGAGGCCTGGAACAAAAACAGCTCTGTACCTGAAGTTACGGCCGAGGGGAACAAACGAGCTGGGGCCTCTGGATGAGACCACATTGAATTGTGGGGGAAGATAAGCATGGGGACCGGGTCGTCCCAACGGTCCGCCGTCTGACTCCCAAAAGCCCAACACTGGTTGTGGATGGAAAGCCACAGACAGAGACAGCGACAGAAGGCCAACGCACACAGCACAAACTGTGTCAAAAGGTGAAGATAACAGAGTATTAATGTGAGATGAGAGCCTCATATCATATGTTTTGATAGGCCAAAACATTTTAGGCAACACAAATGTTTTCTTTGAAAAACCATTGAAGAAATTTGCCAACAAAAACCGGCAATCCGGTGCACTTTTGTTTTGTTTTACTGAGGTGAGGTGAGATCACCCATGATATATCTCAGAGAGCCACCAGTCAGATAGAGGTTTGGAGGATTAATTTAACAGCACAAACTAAGCCTACATTTATCTCGATGATAAAGCTATCCCGTTATACTTCAGACTGGACTGACACTGTTTTAGAGAGAAGTCTACATCCCAAGGGTACTTCAGCTGTCTGTCAGCGAGCATGGAGAGAGGTAGAGGGAGAGAGGTAGAGGGAGAGAGGCAGAGGGAGAGAGGTAGAGGGAGAGAGGTAGAGGGAGAGAGAGAGAGGGAGAGAGGTAGAGGGAGAGAGGTAGAGGGAGAGAGGTAGAGGCAGAGAGGTAGAGGGGGAGAGGTAGAGGGAGAGGGAGAGAGGGAGAGAGGTAGAGGGAGAGAGGCAGAGGGAGAGAGGTAGAGGGAGAGAGGTAGAGGGAGAGAGGTAGAGGGAGAGAGGTAGAGGGAGAGAGGCAGAGGGAGAGAGGTAGAGGGAGAGAGAGAGAGGGAGAGGTAGAGGGAGAGAGGCAGAGGGAGAGAGAGAGAGGGAGAGAGGTAGAGGGAGAGAGGTAGAGGGAGAGAGGCAGTAAGAGAGAGAGAGAGAGAGAGAGAGAGAGAGAGAGAGAGAGAGAGAGAGAGAGAGAGAGAGAGAGAGAGAGAGAGAGAGAGAGAGAGAGAGAGAGAGAGAGAGAGAGAGAGAGAGAGAGAGAGAGAGAGAGAGAGAGAGAGAGAGAGAGAGAGAGAGATAGACAGAGAGAGAGAGAGAGGTATTAGAGACTGGGAGAGAGAAATGGGGAAAGAGGGTGAGAGCGAGAGGTAGGGAAGGAAGGAGGGAGAGCAAGAGAGAGAGAGAAAAAGAGAAAGTGAGAGAAAGAAAGAGAGATAGAGAGGTAGGGAAGGAAGGAGGGAGAGCAAGAGAGTGAGAACATGAGAGAGACATATATTAGAGATTGGTAGAGAGAAATTGGGAAAGAGGGAGAAAGAGAGAGAGAGAGAGAGAGAGAGAGAGAGAGAGAGAGAGAGAGAGAGAGAGAGGGAGAGGGAGAGGGAGAGGGAGAGGGAGGAGAGAGAGGGAGAGAGAGAGAGAGAGAGAGAGAGAGAGAGAGAGAGAGAGAGAGAGAGAAAGAGAGAGAGAGAGAGGATGTCCCCAGGCTCTAGTCTAGACAAACCTCTTTGGATGAAATGTGTTGATGAGGACACTCCAAGTGTTACTTGTCAGCAGAGCGCCTGTGAAAAGAAAATGCTAAGAGCCATTGAAGGGCCCAAGAGTCCCGCCACGCGGTTCCATAGGAAACCAGCCGGCCTGCTAAAAGACCCACACTTCAAATTTTAGTGTGTGGCACAAGACACCCAAAAGAGTCCTGCGTCTGTCCATCTGTCTTCCGCAACACCGGTCACTTAGGCGCCTCTCAACCTCTAGTGGAAAGGCCTGGTCAGCAACAAACAGCGGCATGGACGTGGACGTAAGGAAAAAGTGTTTCCAGTTAGATCAGACAGAGCCACCATCTGTCCAGCGTCATCCCTGAACAAATATCAACATTTCCATTGACAACTCTGCAATTTCGGGCAAATTTAACCACAATTTCCAAAATCTTTAATAACCTGAGATCAACTCCTAATGTTGTGGCCTAGCAGAGCAAATAACCTGAACTCAAACTTCTTCAGGATTGGTGGGTCCCATGCGGGGACGGTTGAGTTGACGTAGGCTAATGTGATTAGCATGAGGTTGTAAGTAACAAGAACATTGCCCAGGACATAGACATATCTGATATGGGCAGAAATCTTAAATTCTTGTTAAAATCGAACTGCACTTTTCAATTTACAGTAGCTATTACAGGAGTGTGTACAGTTATGAACATGAAACGTTATTAATTAATAAACAAATTAGGCACATTTGGGTTAATATAACATTTTGATCAGATATGGAATGGTTCATTGGATCAGTCTGAAACTTTGCGCATACACTGCTGCCATCTAGTGGCCAAAATCTAAATTGCACCCGGGCTGGAATAATACATTATGGCCTTTCTCTTGCATTTCAATGATGAGGATACAAAGAAAATAAAAAAAAAAGCTTTGTTTTTTTTTCTCTATGTATTATCTTCTATCAGATCTAATGTTTTATATTCTCCTACAGAATTTGACTTAGTAGCCTTTTCCTGTAGTCAAATGACCTGGTCATAATTTCATAAATAATAAACATTATTTCCAGAAAAAAACTGCCGAAAATGTTTCAATGTCAAACGTTTTTTTTTTTTTTTTTTTTTTTTCAGTCTTCTGTGACGTGTAATATTGGGATGCAAAACTACAAAATGTAGTACATTTCAGCTCTATATTTGACATGACACAGGTGTCTTCTATTTTTAAAGTCCATAACCATGTGTATGAGGTGTAAACTTTTACTTCAAAGTTGATTTGTTTAAGACTTGTTTATTGTTTACTCCATGTGTAACTCTGTGTTGTTGTTTATTGTTTACTCCATGTGTAACTCTGTGTTGTTGTTTATTGTTTACTCCATGTGTAACTCTGTGTTGTTGTTTATTGTTTACTCCATGTGTAACTCTGTGTTGTTGTTTATTGTTTACTCCATGTGTAACTCTGTGTTGTTGTCTGTGTCAACACTGCTTTGCTTTATCTTGGCCAGGTCGCAGGTGTAAATGAGAACTTGTTCTCGACTGGCCTACCTGGTTAAATAAAGGTGTTCTCAACTAGCCTACCTGGCTAAATAAAGGTGTTCTCAACTAGCCTACCTGGTTAAATAAAGGTGTTCTCAACGAGCCTACCTGGTTAAATAAAGGTGTTCTCAACTGGCCTACCTGGTTAAATAAAGGTGTTCTCAACGAGCCTACCTGGTTAAATAAAGGTGTTCTCAACGAGCCTACCTGGTTAAATAAAGGTGTTCTCAACTGGCCTACCTGGTTAAATAAAGGTGTTCTCAACTAGCCTACCTGGTTAAATAAAGGTGTTCTCAACGAGCCTACCTGGTTAAATAAAGGTGTTCTCAACGAGCCTACCTGGTTAAATAAAGGTGTTCTCAACTGGCCTACCTGGTTAAATAAAGGTGTTCTCAACTGGCCTACCTGGTTAAATAAATAATATATATATAATATATGCCATTTAGCAGATGCTTTTATCCAAAGCGACTTACAGTCATGTGTGCATACATTCTACGTATGGGTGGTCCCGGGAATCGAACCCACTACCCTGGCGTTACAAGCGCCATGCTCTACCAACTGAGCTACAGAAGGACAAATAAATGTGTTCTCAACTGGCCTACCTGGTTAAATAAAGGTGAAATAAAAAAACAAATAAAAAAGACTACCAATGAATACTGTGTAGGACCCTGATTTAGCCCACTGCAGTAAAAGGTTAATAAGTTATGCCGTAGACATGTACAGACAGAGGAATTGAAGTCAACATACAAAGTATACAATATATAAACACAGAAATCAGAAAACTGTAGTTAAAAGCTAAATAAATTAATTTAAGCAGTCATCCAATTACTCCTTGTGTTATCTACTATGTGTACAGAACGTAGATATTACTTATGCATGAGAGACACAACTTACATTGATTGACCACCCCCCACCCATACACGCATTCATCAAAAGCTGTTTTTTCTACCCTTGAAAGTTCTTTGTTTTCCAAACTTGAACTTGGGGCCCACGACTCATCACAGCACCTCTTGTAACCAACGGAAGTAGCTCACTAAAGCTCGGGCATATTTAGCAGGCTGCCATAACTGTCTCTCTAGGCAGGCTGCCATAACTGTCTCTCTAGGCAGGCTGCCATAACTGTCTCTCTAGGCAGGCTGCCATAACTGTCTCTCTACTCTCTAGGCAGGCTGCCATAACTGTCTCTCTAGGCAGGCTGCCATAACTGTCTCTCTACTCTCTGGGCAGGCTGCCATAACTGTCTCTCTGGGCAGGCTGCCATAACTGTCTCTCTACTCTCTGGGCAGGCTGCCATAACTGTCTCTCTACTCTCTGGGCAGACTGCCATAACTGTCTCTCTACTCTCTAGGCAGGCTGCCATAACTGTCTCTCTAGGCAGGCTGCCATAACTGTCTCTCTACTCTCTAGGCAGGCTGCCATAACTGTCTCTCTACTCTCTAGGCAGGCTGCCATAACTGTCTCTCTACTCTCTGGGCAGGCTGCCATAACTGTCTCTCTAGGCAGGCTGCCATAACTGTCTCTCTACTCTCTGGGCAGGCTGCCATAACTGTCTCTCTAGGCAGGCTGCCATAACTGTCTCTCTAGGCAGGCTGCCATAACTGTCTCTCTAGGCAGGCTGCAATAACTGTCTCTCTAGGCAGGCTGCCATAACTGTCTCTCTAGGCAGGCTGCCATAACTGTCTCTCTGGGCAGGCTGCCATAACTGTCTCTCTAGGCAGGCTGCCATAACTGTCTCTCTACTCTCTGGGCAGGCTGCCATAACTGTCTCTCTAGGCAGGCTGCCATAACTGTCTCTCTACTCTCTAGGCAGACTGCCATAACTGTCTCTCTACTCTCTGGGCAGGCTGCCATAACTGTCTCTCTACTCTCTGGGCAGGCTGCCATAACTGTCTCTCTACTCTCTGGGCAGGCTGCCATAACTGTCTCTCTACTCTCTAGGCAGGCTGCCATAACTGTCTCTCTACTCTCTAGGCAGGCTGCCATAACTGTCTCTCTACTCTCTAGGCAGGCTGCCATAACTGTCTCTCTACTCTCTGGGCAGGCTGCCATAACTGTCTCTCTACTCTCTAGGCAGGCTGCCATAACTGTCTCTCTACTCTCTGGGCAGGCTGCCATAACTGTCTCTCTACTCTCTAAGCAGGCTGCCATAACTGTCTCTCTACTCTCTAAGCAGGCTGCCATAACTGTCTCTCTACTCTCTGGGCAGGCTGCCATAACTGTCTCTCTGGGCAGGCTGCCATAACTGTCTCTCTACTCTCTGGGCAGGCTGCCATAACTGTCTCTCTACTCTCTAAGCAGGCTGCCATAACTGTCTCTCTACTCTCTAAGCAGGCTGCCATAACTGTCTCTCTACTCTCTGGGCAGGCTGCCATAACTGTCTCTCT
>NC_068434.1:3738414-3775120 GCF_023373465.1 Oncorhynchus keta
ATCCTCATGGTGATTATATCAGTCCCTCCATCGTCATGGTGATTATATCAGTCCCTCCATCCTCATGGTGATTATATCAGTCCTCATGGTGATTATATCTGTCCTCATGGTGATTATATCAGTCCCTCCATCCTCATGGTGATTATATCAGTCCTCATGGTGATTATATCAGTCCCTCCATCCTCATGGTGATTATATCAGTCCTCATGGTGATTATATCAGTCCCTCCATCCTCATGGTGATTATATCAGTCCTCATGGTGATTATATCAGTCCTCATGGTGATTATATCAGTCCCTCCATCCTCATGGTGATTATCAGAACAGAACATATTTACTGTGCTGGACGGAGAGGAGAAAACACAACACATTTAGAGAGAGAGAGAGAGAGAGAGAGAGAGAGAGAGAGAGAGAGAGAGAGAGAGAGAGAGAGAGAGAGAGAGAGTCTGTCTGTCTGTCTGTCTGTCTGTCTGTCTGTCTGTCTGTCTGTCTGTCTGTTCGCAAAGGGTTCCCCCTGTCTGTCTGTCTGTCTGTCTGTCTGTCTGTCTGTCTGTCTGTCTGTCTGTCTGTCTGTCTGTCTGTCTGTCTGTCTGTCTGTCTGTCTGTCATTGGCCCTCATACAGTTACATCTGTTCATCCCGTGACTCTATCGTAGCAGCACTCGTAGATAAATCTCCAAACGCACTTGGCCTTGTCACACTGTTCCTGATGCAACAACACCTGGGAGAGATAGTCGTCTTTACAGGCTCGTTTTTTGTCGCCGGTCGCCAGGGTCACTGTGGAATGACTCAAAACAGTCACAACCAAAACAAGCTTGACTGTTAATCATCGAATAGGCTCCAACCCGTTATGTATATTACACCAGGAAATTGATTCGTCCCCTCTTACGATTCATTTGAGAGATGGAGGGCAGACTTTCTGGTTGGAATAAACAGCACATCCAATCATTTCCGATGCAAACCAGCAAGCAAAAGGCGCAATTAACAACAGCACTCACATACTTTGTGTGATTTATCCTTACAATTCCTTTATGGCAGGAGGCTTCTGAGGGGAGAACGGTTCGTAGTAATGGACGGACCGGATCAAATGGAATGGCATCAAACACCTGGTCATTTCTTCCATTTCTACATTTTACAACCAATTATCTCATAATGAGAAAATGAACCACATATTCTTTAACCCTTAGCCTACGCACCCACAGAAATCGAATTAACGTAATAAGAAATAAAATCCCCAGTCAAAATTACATTTGTTTTAAGCGAGAGAAATTTGTTTATTTGCATCTCAATCTGTCACTGATCCCTTCCGGAACATTCATTATGGCCCCTATAATCCCAGAGATTAGTAATTGTATAAGTGTGCCCTTCCGGAACATTCATTATGGCCCCTATAATCCCAGAGATTAGTAATTGTATAAGTGTGCCCTTCCGGAACATTCATTATGGCCCCTATAATCCCATAGATTAGTAATTGTATAAGTGTGCCCTTCCGGAACATTCATTATGGCCCCTATAATCCCATAGATTAATAATTGTATAAGTGTGCCCTTCCGGAACATTCATTATGGCCCCTATAATCCCATAGATTAGTAATTGTATAAGTGTGCCCTTCCGGAACATTCATTATGGCCCCTATAATCCCATAGATTAGTAATTGTATAAGTGTGCCCTTCCGGAACATTCATTATGGCCCCTATAATCCCAGAGATTAGTAATTGTATAAGTGTGCCCTTCCGGAACATTCATTATGGCCCCTATAATCCCATAGATTAGTAATTGTATAAGTGTGCCCTTCCGGAACATTCATTATGGCCCCTATAATCCCATAGATTAGTAATTGTATAAGTGTGCCCTTCCGGAACATTCATTATGGCCCCTAATCCCATAGATTAGTAATTGTATAAGTGTGCCCTTCCGGAACATTCATTATGGCCCCTAATCCCATAGATTAGTAATTGTATAAGTGTGCCCTTCCGGAACATTCATTATGGCCCCTATAATCCCAGAGATTAGAAATTGTATAAGTGTGCCCTTCCGGAACATTCATTATGGCCCCTATAATCCCAGAGATTAGCAATTGTATAAGTGTGCCCTTCCGGAACATTCATTATGGCCCCTATAATCCCATAGATTAGTAATTGTATAAGTGTGCCCTTCCGGAACATTCATTATGGCCCCTATAATCCCATAGATTAGTAATTGTATAAGTGTGCCCTTCCGGAACATTCATTATGGCCCCTATAATCCCATATATTAGTAATTGTATAAGTGTGCCCTTCCGGAACATTCATTATGGCCCCTATTCCCATAGATTAGTAATTGTATAAGTGTGCCCTTCCGGAACATTCATTATGGCCCCTATAATCCCATAGATTAGTAATTGTATAAGTGTGCCCTTCCGGAACATTCATTATGGCCCCTATAATCCCATAGATTAGTAATTGTATAAGTGTGCCCTTCCGGAACATTCATTATGGCCCCTATAATCCCATAGATTAGTAATTGTATAAGTGTGCCCTTCCGGAACATTCATTATGGCCCCTATAATCCCATAGATTAGTAATTGTATAAGTGTGCCCTTCCGGAACATTCATTATGGCCCCTATAATCCCATAGATTAGTAATTGTATAAGTGTGCCCTTCCGGAACATTCATTATGGCCCCTATAATCCCATAGATTAGTAATTGTATAAGTGTGCCCTTCCGGAACATTCATTATGGCCCCTATAATCCCATAGATTAGTAATTGTATAAGTGTGCCCTTCCGGAACATTCATTATGGCCCCTATAATCCCATAGATTAGTAATTGTATAAGTGTGCCCTTCCGGAACATTCATTATGGCCCCTAATCCCATAGATTAGTAATTGTATAAGTGTGCCCTTCCGGAACATTCATTATGGCCCCTAATCCCAGAGATTAGTAATTGTATAAGTGTGCCCTTCCGGAACATTCATTATGGCCCCTATAATCCCATAGATTAGTAATTGTATAAGTGTGCCCTTCCGGAACATTCATTATGGCCCCTATAATCCCATAGATTAGTAATTGTATAAGTGTGCCCTTCCGGAACATTCATTATGGCCCCTAATCCCAGAGATTAGTAATTGTATAAGTGTGCCCTTCCGGAACATTCATTATGGCCCCTATAATCCCAGAGATTAGTAATTGTATAAGTGTGCCCTTCCGGAACATTCATTATGGCCCCTATAATCCCAGAGATTAGCAATTGTATAAGTGTGCCCTTCCGGAACATTCATTATGGCCCCTATAATCCCATAGATTAGTAATTGTATAAGTGTGCCCTTCCGGAACATTCATTATGGCCCCTATAATCCCATAGATTAGTAATTGTATAAGTGTGCCCTTCCGGAACATTCATTATGGCCCCTATAATCCCATAGATTAGTAATTGTATAAGTGTGCCCTTCCGGAACATTCATTATGGCCCCTATAATCCCATAGATTAGTAATTGTATAAGTGTGCCCTTCCGGAACATTCATTATGGCCCCTAATCCCATAGATTAGTAATTGTATAAGTGTGCCCTTCCGGAACATTCATTATGGCCCCTAATCCCATAGATTAGTAATTGTATAAGTGTGCCCTTCCGGAACATTCATTATGGCCCCTATAATCCCAGAGATTAGTAATTGTATAAGTGTGCCCTTCCGGAACATTCATTATGGCCCCTATAATCCCAGAGATTAGCAATTGTATAAGTGTGCCCTTCCGGAACATTCATTATGGCCCCTATAATCCCATAGATTAGTAATTGTATAAGTGTGCCCTTCCGGAACATTCATTATGGCCCCTATAATCCCATAGATTAGTAATTGTATAAGTGTGCCCTTCCGGAACATTCATTATGGCCCCTATAATCCCATAGATTAGTAATTGTATAAGTGTGCCCTTCCGGAACATTCATTATGGCCCCTATTCCCATAGATTAGTAATTGTATAAGTGTGCCCTTCCGGAACATTCATTATGGTCCCTAATCCCATAGATTAGTAATTGTATAAGTGTGCCCTTCCGGAACATTCATTATGGCCCCTATTCCCATAGATTAGTAATTGTATAAGTGTGCCCTTGGTTTTACCATTGTACTGTCTCAAAACATCACACAATACGCAGAAAAAAATATAAAACATGCCTTACCTTTGACGAGCTTCTTTTGTTGGCACTCCAATATGTCCCATAAACATCACAAATGGTCCTTTTGTTCGATTAATTCCGTCCATATATATCCAAAATGTCAATTTATTTGGCACGTTTGATCCAGAAATAAACAGCTTCCAAAATGCGCAACGTCACTACAAAATATTTCAAAGTTGCCTATAAACTTTGCCAAAATATTTCAAACTACTTTAGTAATACAACTTGAGGTATTTTTAAACGTCAATAATCAATCAAATTGTAGACGGGTCTATCTGTGTTCAATACAGGAACACAACAAACCAAGCTACTTTTCAAGTCTTGCGCAACTCTCAACAGTGTTTCGCAGTTCCTAGTTGTCCCTACTTCTTCATTGCACAAATGAATAACCTCAACCAAATTCCAAAGACTGGTGACATCCAGTGGAAGTGGTAGGAACTGAAAACAAGTTCCTTAGAAAAAATCGTTTGCCAATGAGAACCCAGTGAACAGACAGAGACCTATAAAATAATTCTGAACGGTTTGTCCTCTGGGTTTTGCCTGCTACATAAGTTCTGTTATACTCACAGACATGATTCAAACAGTTTTAGAAACGTCAGAGTGTTTTCTATTCAAATCTACTAATAATATGCACATCTTATTTTCCAGGCATAAGTAGCAGGAAGTTGAAATGTGGCACGTTATTTATCCAAAAGTGAAAATGCTGCCCCCTATACCTTAATAAGTTAATCAGATGATTACGGGTCTCATCCCGTGTGTTAATCAGATGATTAGGGGTCTCATCCCGTGTGTTAATCAGATGATTACGGGTCTCATCCCGTGTGTTAATCAGATGATTACGGGTCTCATCCCGTGTGTTAATCAGATGATTAGGGGTCTCATCCCGTGTGTTAATCAGATGATTAGGGGTCTCATCCCGTGTGTTAATCAGATGATTACGGGTCTCATCCCGTGTGTTAATCAGATGATTAGGGGTCTCATCCCGTGTGTTAATCAGATGATTACGGGTCTCATCCCGTGTGTTAATCAGATGATTACGGGTCTCATCCCGTGTGTTAATCAGATGATTACGGGTCTCATCCCGTGTGTTAATCAGATGATTACGGGTCTCATCCCGTGTGTTAATCAGATGATTACGGGTCTCATCCCGTGTGTTAATCAGATGATTACGGGTCTCATCCCGTGTGTTAATCAGATGATTATGGGTCTCATCCCGTGTGTTAATCAGATGATTAGGGGTCTCATCCCGTGTGTTAATCAGATGATTAGGGGTCTCATCCCGTGTGTTAATCAGATGATTAGGGGTCTCATCCCGTGTGTTAATCAGATGATTAGGGGTCTCATCCCGTGTGTTAATCAGATGATTAGGGGTCTCATCCCGTGTGTTAATCAGATGATTACGGGTCTCATCCCGTGTGTTAATCAGATGATTAGGGGTCTCATCCCGTGTGTTAATCAGATGATTTACACTCATCCCGTGTGTTAATCAGATGATTACAGGTCTCATCCCGTGTGTTAATCAGATGATTAGGGTCTCATCCCGTGTGTTAATCAGATGATTATGGGTCTCATCCCGTGTGTTAATCAGATGATTACGGGTCTCATCCCGTGTGTTAATCAGATGATTACGGTCTCATCCCGTGTGTTAATCAGATGATTACGGGTCTCATCCCGTGTGTTAATCAGATGATTAGGGGTCTCATCCCGTGTGTTAATCAGATGATTACGGGTCTCATCCCGTGTGTTAATCAGATGATTACGGGTCTCATCCCGTGTGTTAATCAGATGATTACGGGTCTCATCCCATGTGTTAATCAGATGATTAGGGTCTCATCCCGTGTGTTAATCAGATGATTAGGGTCTCATCCCGTGTGTTAATCAGATGATTAGGGGTCTCATCCCGTGTGTTAATCAGATGATGATCCCGTGTGTTACAGATGATTAGGGGTCTCATCCCGTGTGTTAATCAGATGATTACGGGTCTCATCCCGTGTGTTAATCAGATGATTACGGGTCTCATCCCGTGTGTTAATCAGATGATTAGGGGTCTCATCCCGTGTGTTAATCAGATGATTACGGGTCTCATCCCGTGTGTTAATCAGATGATTACGGGTCTCATCCCGTGTGTTAATCAGATGATTAGGGGTCTCATCCCGTGTGTTAATCAGATGATTACAGGTCTCATCCCGTGTGTTAATCAGATGATTACGGGTCTCATCCCGTGTGTTAATCAGATGATTATGGGTCTCATCCCGTGTGTTAATCAGATGATTAGGGGTCTCATCCCGTGTGTTAATCAGATGATTAGGGGTCTCATCACGTGTTTAATCAGATGATTATGGGTCTCATCCCGTGTGTTAATCAGATGATTATGGGTCTCATCCCGTGTGTTAATCAGATGATTAGGGTCTCATCCCATGTGTTAATCAGATGATTAGGGGTCTCATCCCGTGTGTTAATCAGATGATTACGGGTCTCATGATGTGTTAATCAGATGATTACGGTCTCATCCCGTGTGTTAATCAGATGATTAGGGTCTCATCCCGTGTGTTAATCAGATGATTAGGGGTCTCATCCCGTGTGTTAATCAGATGATTAGGGTCTCATCCCGTGTGTTAATCAGATGATTAGGGGTCTCATCCCGTGTGTTAATCAGATGATTACGGGTCTCATCCGTGTGTTAATCAGATGATTAGGGGTCTCATCCCGTGTGTTAATCAGATGATTACGGGTCTCATCCCGTGTGTTAATCAGATGATTATGGGTCTCATCCCGTGTGTTAATCAGATGATTACATCCCGTGTGTTAATCAGATGATTACGGGTCTCATCCCGTCAGATGATTAGGGGTCTCATCCCGTGTGTTAATCAGATGATTAGGGTCTCATCCCGTGTGTTAATCAGATGATTAGGGTCTCATCCCGTGTGTTAATCAGATGATTAGGGTCTCATCCCGTGTGTTAATCAGATGATTACGGGTCTCATCCCGTGTGTTAATCAGATGATTAGGGTCTCATCCCGTGTGTTAATCAGATGATTAGGGGTCTCATCCCGTGTGTTAATCAGATGATTACGGGTCTCATCCCGTGTGTTAATCAGATGATTACGGGTCTCATCCCGTGTGTTAATCAGATGATTACAGGTCTCATCCCGTGTGTTAATCAGATGATTACGGGTCTCATCCCGTGTGTTAATCAGATGATTAGGGGTCTCATCCCGTGTGTTAATCAGATGATTATGGGTCTCATCCCGTGTGTTAATCAGATGATTAGGGGTCTCATCCCGTGTGTTAATCAGATGATTACGGGTCTCATCCCGTGTGTTAATCAGATGATTAGGGGTCTCATCCCGTGTGTTAATCAGATGATTACGGGTCTCATCCCGTGTGTTAATCAGATGATTAGGGGTCTCATCCCGTGTGTTAATCAGATGATTACGGGTCTCATCCCGTGTGTTAATCAGATGATTACGGGTCTCATCCCGTGTGTTAATCAGATGATTAGGGGTCTCATCCCGTGTGTTAATCAGATGATTACGGGTCTCATCCCGTGTGTTAATCAGATGATTAGGGTCTCATCCGTGTGTTAATCAGATGATTACGGGTCTCATCCCGTGTGTTAATCAGATGATTACGGGTCTCATCCCGTGTGTTAATCAGATGATTACGGGTCTCATCCCGTGTGTTAATCAGATGATTAGGG
This sequence comes from Oncorhynchus keta, assembly GCF_023373465.1. NCBI lineage: Eukaryota > Metazoa > Chordata > Actinopteri > Salmoniformes > Salmonidae > Oncorhynchus > Oncorhynchus keta. Next base: position 3,746,266 of record NC_068434.1, read on the forward strand.
TCTCATCCCGTGTGTTAATCAGATGATTACAGGTCTCATCCCGTGTTAATCAGATGATTGCACGGGTCTCATCCGTGTGTTAATCAGATGATTAGGGTCTCATCCCGTGTGTTAATCAGATGATTACGGGTCTCATCCCGTGTGTTAATCAGATGATTACGGGTCTCATCCCGTGTGTTAATCAGATGATTACGGGTCTCATCCCGTGTGTTAATCAGATGATTAGGGGTCTCATCCCGTGTGTTAATCAGATGATTAGGGGTCTCATCCCGTGTGTTAATCAGATGATTAGGGGTCTCATCCCGTGTGTTAATCAGATGATTAGGGGTCTCATCCCGTGTGTTAATCAGATGATTACAGGTCTCATCCCGTGTGTTAATCAGATGATTACGGGTCTCATCCCGTGTGTTAATCAGATGATTACGGGTCTCATCCCGTGTGTTAATCAGATGATTAGGGGTCTCATCCCGTGTGTTAATCAGATGATTAGGGGTCTCATCCCGTGTGTTAATCAGATGATTATGGGTCTCATCCCGTGTGTTAATCAGATGATTAGGGGTCTCATCCCGTGTGTTAATCAGATGATTATGGGTCTCATCCCGTGTGTTAATCAGATGATTATGGGTCTCATCCCGTGTGTTAATCAGATGATTAGGGGTCTCATCCCGTGTGTTAATCAGATGATTAGGGTCTCATCCCGTGTGTTAATCAGATGATTAGGGGTCTCATCCCGTGTGTTAATCAGATGATTATGGGTCTCATCCCGTGTGTTAATCAGATGATTAGGGGTCTCATCCCGTGTGTTAATCAGATGATTAGGGGTCTCATCCCCGTGCCCGCCGTAATTTGGGGTGTAATCAAAAAAAAACTATTACTCATTCCTGCGTCTGTCTCCCGACTCGTTATATCGGAGTGACACAATCCAGTAAATTCCATCGATAGCGCATCCACGTTGAAAGGAGCTCGAGCAGTGTTTGTCAGGGGCGGCCTACCTGTTATTCCATGTAATTAATCTGTTATTCAATATCTTTGGTTTGCAATAAAAAAAAAGGTAACTTTGGATTTGTTGATGATAATTTCTTTATCATATGTAAATGATAAATAAATTGCACTTACCATCCTAGGTCGGCAGGTAGCCTAGTCAGTAGGTATCCTATTGGGGCAGCAGGTAGTCTAGTGGTTAGAGTGTTGGGCCAATAACCAAAATGTTAATAGATTGAATCCCCGAGCTGACAATGTAAAATCTTTCGTTCTGCCCCTGAACAAGGCAGTTGACCCACTGTTCCTTGGTCGTCAATGTAAATAAGAATTTGTTCAGAGATTCCAACAATGTAAAACAGACAGAAAGTTTTCTCATGTAACAAACATAATGATGTTGATGAACTGGTATTATCAGCAGTAGATTTTGTCGTGTCTTTGGCTATGCCGGATTAAGTGATATGACATGCTATTCTATAAAATCTTTATTATATTACCTGATTGAGCTAATCACGTAAATGTAATAAACTAGAAAGTCGGGGGCACCACAAAATTCTCTTCAGGAACCCTGGCTAACAAGTTGAATCAGCAATACAACATTGGGTTTAAATAATTATTTACTAAATACCTAACTAATCACACAGAATTACATCTACACAGAATGAGCCATACATTGATTACAAATTATGTCATAAAGGAAAACGTCCCTAGTGGACAGAACAGATATGACAGCTGGTTATCCAAAGAAAAGGGGGCTGGGTTTGAGTGAAAGAGCGGGAAGATTGAAGAACAAAGGAAGAAGCGATGTCTCTATTGGGCCATAGGCAGTTACTCTATCGTAAATTCAGGATCTTATGCATTCTAAATTACCGCCCATTGGAAAAGGAAAATGCAATGAATATTTACTCTGAGCTGCGCTTCAATAGGTAGATGGAAGGCCGTGTTTCCCAAGAGTTCTTCCATCTTTAGATGCACTGGAGGCCTGGTGCGTGGAGCCGGCACAGGTGGCACCGGACTGGTGACACTCATTTCAGGAAGGGTGCCATGCAGAACACACCTACATAATATTTCTCTCATCGCTCTCTCTCCCAACTTCTCCATCGCCTCCTTGGAAGTCTCTGGCTCTTCAGGGTGAGTACGGGGAGCTGGCACAGATGGCACCGGACTGATGACCCCCTCTTTCACTCTCCGCTGCTCCGCCGACCACCCCTCGTACCCCCCCAAAACTAACCTTGGGGTTTCTGTGGCCCCCGGCGTCCTCGCTGTCCTTCCAAGGAAGGGTCTCACAAACTCCCATAATTTCTTCCCAGGTCCAAAACTCCTTTACCGCCGTCACACTCTGCTTCGTCCTTGCTTAGTGGGCACGAGGGGTGGTCGGTGGAGCAGCGGAGAGTGGAAGAGGGGGTCATCAGTCCGGTGCCATCTGTGCCAGCTCCCCGTACTCAAGGCGCAGCGTGTGTAGCGTTCCACATCCTTATTTCAGTGTCATGGTCGTATCTGGGATATGGGGGCTACGACCCCACCGGAGTCCGCACCTTTTTTTGTCACGCCCTGACCATAGAGATCATTTGGTTCTCTATGGTGTAATAGGTCAGGGCGTGACTAAGGGGTGTTCTAGCTCAATATTTCTATGTTGATGTTTTGTATGGTTCCCAATTGGGGATCATATTTAGGTAACCATTTTTCCCACTTGTGTTTGTGTGATATTGTTAGTTTATAGTTTTGTGTTTGTGCACCACTACTTTCACATTTGGTTTATTGTTTTTGTTTGAAGTTTCTCCCGAAATAAAGATGTGGAACTCTGCACACGCTGTGCCTTTGTCCGTCTTTCCTCACGAGCGTGACACTCAAATTATGTCAATTAGCCTATCAGAAGCTTCTAACTCCTGGACATATTTTTCTGGATTTTTCTAAACTGTTTAAAGTCACAGTCAATTTAGTGTATGTAAACTTCTGACCCACTGGAATTGTGAAACAATGAATTCTAAGTGAATTCATCTCTCTGTTAACAATTGTTGGAAAATGACTTGTGTCATGCACAAAGTAGATGTCCTAAACAACTTGCAAAAAAAATAGTTTGATTAACAAGGATTTGTGGAGTGGTTGAAAAATGAGTTTTAATGACTCCAACCTCAGTGTATGTAAACATCCGACTTCAACTGTATCTATAAAATATATGGATGAGAATATATAAGTATATAATATATGGATCAGAATATATAAGTATAAAATATATGGATGAGAATATATAAGTATAAAATATATGTATGAGCAGTGACAGTTGCTAAGATGCAATAGATAGTAAATAATAGATAATGAAGGATGCAGTATACATTATATACATATTATATACATATATTATATACATATGAGATGAGTAATCTACTGTAGTACAGTCAGATATGCTCGGTATCTACTGTGGTATGTGTTTATATATATATTTATATTTATATTTGATTCATATTTGTCTGTGTTCAGTTCAACATGATGAATCTACCTTCATATTGCTCCATATTTATTGCGTGTAACAGTAGCTAACACATCTCGTGCCGTTCCCTTGATACCATTTACCACAGACTAAAGCGCCGTCATCTAGATAGAGCAACTATTGATCTGTGATCGATCAGGTATACCAGTGTGTACATTATACAGGTCATGATGTCGCCCCTGTGTGCGAGTGTGTGTGTGTGTGTGTGCGTGCGTGTATGTGTGTCTGTGTGTGCATGTACGTGTGTGCGTGTGTGCGTGTCTGTGTGCGTGTACGTGTGTGTGTGGACACTGAAGAATACTGTAACTATCTATCAGACCCTCTAGCTGGCTGGCTAACCTAGCCCCTCTATCAGACCCTCTAGCTGACTGGCTAAACTAGCCCCTCTATCAGACCCTCTAGCTGGCTGGCTAACCTAGCCCCTCTATCAGACCCTCTAGCTGACTGGCTAAACTAGCCCCTCTATCAGACCCTCTAGCTGGCTGGCTAACCTAGCCCCTCTATCAGACCCTCTAGCTGACTGGCTAAACTAGCCCCTCTATCAGACCCTCTAGCTGGCTGGCTAACCTAGCCCCTCTATCAGACCCTCTAGCTGACTGGCTAAACTAGCCCCTCTATCAGACCCTCTAGCTGGCTGGCTAACCTAGCCCCTCTATCTATCAGACCCTCTAGCTGACTGGCTAACCTAGCCCCTCTATCAGACCCTCTAGCTGGCTGGCTAACCTAGCCCCTCTATCTATCAGACCCTCTAGCTGACTGGCTAACCTAGCCCCTTTATCTATCAGACCCTCTAGCTGACTGGCTAAACTAGCCCTCTATCAGACCCTGTAGCTGACTGGCTAACCTAGCCCTCTATCAGACCCTCTAGCTGACTGGCTAACCTAGCCCCTCTATCAGACCCTCTAGCTGACTGGCTAACCTAGCCCCTCTATCTATCAGACCCTCTAGCTGGCTGGCTAACCTAGCCCCTCTATCTATCAGACCCTCTAGCTGACTGGCTAACCTAGCCCCTCTATCAGACCCTCTAGCTGGCTGGCTAACCTAGCCCCTCTATCTATCAGACCCTCTAGCTAACTGGCTAACCTAGCCCCTCTATCTATCAGACCCTCTAGATGGCTGGCTAACCTAGCCCCTCTATCAGACCCTCTAGCTGGCTGGCTAACCTAGCCCCTCTATCTATCAGACCCTCTAGCTGGCTGGCTAACCTAGCCCCTCTATCTATCAGACCCTCTAGATGGCTGGCTAACCTAGCCCCTCTATCAGACCCTCTAGCTGGCTGGCTAACCTAGCCCCTCTATCTATCAGACCCTCTAGCTGGCTGGCTAACCTAGCCCTCTATCAGACCCTCTAGCTGGCTGGCTAACCTAGCCCCTCTATCTATCAGACCCTCTAGCTGGCTGGCTAACCTAGCCCCTCTATCAGACCCTCTAGCTGGCTGGCTAACCTAGCCCCTCTATCTATCAGACCCTCTAGCTGGCTGGCTAAACTAGCCCCTCTATCTATCAGACCCTCTAGCTGGCTGGCTAACCTAGCCCCTCTATCTATCAGACCCTCTAGCTGGCTGGCTAAACTAGCCCCTCTATCTATCAGACCCTCTAGCTGGCTGGCTAAACTAGCCCCTCTATCTATCAGACCCTCTAGCTGGCTGGCTAAACTAGCCCCTCTATCTATCAGACCCTCTAGCTGGCTGGCTAAACTAGCCCCTCTATCTATCAGACCCTCTAGCTGGCTGGCTAACCTAGCCCCTCTATCTATCAGACCCTCTAGCTGGCTGGCTAAACTAGCCCCTCTATCAGATCCACTAGCTGACTGGCTAACCTAGCCCTCTATCAGACCCTCTAGCTGGCTGGCTAACCTAGCCCTCTATCAGACCCTCTAGCTGGCTGGCTAACCTAGCCCCTCTATCTATCAGACCCTCTAGCTGGCTGGCTAACCTAGCCCTCTATCAGACCCTCTAGCTGGCTGGCTAACCTAGCCCCTCTATCTATCAGACCCTCTAGCTGGCTGGCTAAACTAGCCCCTCTATCAGACCCTCTAGCTGGCTGGCTAACCTAGCCCCTCTATCAGACCCTCTAGCTGGCTGGCTAACCTAGCCCCTCTATCAGACCCTCTAGCTGGCTGGCTAACCTAGCCCCTCTATCTATCAGACCCTCTAGCTGGCTGGCTAACCTAGCCCCTCTATCAGACCCTCTAGCTGGCTGGCTAACCTAGCCCCTCTATCTATCAGACCCTCTAGCTGGCTGGCTAACCTAGCCCCTCTATCTACCAGACCCTCTAGCTGGCTGGCTAACCTAGCCCCTCTATCTATCAGACCCTCTAGCTGACTGGCTAACCTAGCCCCTCTATCTATCAGACCCTCTAGCTGGCTGGCTAACCTAGCCCCTCTATCTATCAGACCCTCTAGCTGACTGGCTAACCTAGCCCCTCTATCAGACCGTCTAGCTGGCTGGCTAACCTAGCCCCTCTATCTATCAGACCCTCTAGCTGGCTGGCTAACCTAGCCCCTCTATCTATCAGACCCTCTAGCTGGCTGGCTAACCTAGCCCCTCTATCAGACCCTCTAGCTGACTGGCTAACCTAGCCCCTCTATCTATCAGACCCTCTAGCTGGCTGGCTAACCTAGCCCCTCTATCTATCAGACCCTCTAGCTGGCTGGCTAACCTAGCCCCTCTATCTATCAGACCCTCTAGCTGGCTGGCTAACCTAGCCCCTCTATCTATCAGACCCTCTAGCTGGCTGGCTAACCTAGCCCCTCTATCTATCAGACCCTCTAGCTGGCTGGCTAACCTAGCCCCTCTATCTATCAGACCCTCTAGCTGACTGGCTAACCTAGCCCCTTTATCTATCAGACCCTCTAGCTGACTGGCTAAACTAGCCCCTCTATCAGACCCTCTAGCTGGCTGGCTAACCTAGCCCCTCTATCTATCAGACCCTCTAGCTGACTGGCTAACCTAGCCCCTCTATCAGACCCTCTAGCTGACTGGCTAAACTAGCCCCTCTATCAGACCCTCTAGCTGACTGGCTTACCTAGCCCCTTTATCTATCAGACCCTCTAGCTGACTGGCTAAACTAGCCCCTCTATCAGACCCTCTAGCTGACTGGCTAAACTAGCCCCTCTATCAGACCCTCTAGCTGACTGGCTAAACTAGCCCCTCTATCAGACCCTCTAGCTGACTGGCTAACCTAGCCCCTCTATCTATCAGACCCTCTAGCTGGCTGGCTAACCTAGCCCCTCTATCTATCAGACCCTCTAGCTGACTGGCTAACCTAGCCCCTCTATCAGACCCTCTAGCTGGCTGGCTAACCTAGCCCCTCTATCTATCAGACCCTCTAGCTAACTGGCTAACCTAGCCCCTCTATCTATCAGACCCTCTAGATGGCTGGCTAACCTAGCCCCTCTATCAGACCCTGTAGCTGACTGGCTAACCTAGCCCTCTATCAGACCCTCTAGCTGACTGGCTAACCTAGCCCCTCTATCTATCAGACCCTCTAGATGGCTGGCTAACCTAGCTCCTCTATCAGACCCTCTAGCTGGCTGGCTAACCTAGCCCCTCTATCTATCAGACCCTCTAGCTGGCTGGCTAACCTAGCCCCTCTATCAGACCCTCTAGCTGGCTGGCTAACCTAGCCCCTCTATCTATCAGACCCTCTAGCTGGCTGGCTAACCTAGCCCCTCTATCAGACCCTCTAGCTGGCTGGCTAACCTAGCCCCTCTATCTATCAGACCCTCTAGCTGGCTGGCTAAACTAGCCCCTCTATCTATCAGACCCTCTAGCTGGCTGGCTAACCTAGCCCCTCTATCTATCAGACCCTCTAGCTGGCTGGCTAAACTAGCCCCTCTATCTATCAGACCCTCTAGCTGGCTGGCTAAACTAGCCCCTCTATCTATCAGACCCTCTAGCTGGCTGGCTAAACTAGCCCCTCTATCTATCAGACCCTCTAGCTGGCTGGCTAAACTAGCCCCTCTATCTATCAGACCCTCTAGCTGGCTGGCTAACCTAGCCCCTCTATCTATCAGACCCTCTAGCTGGCTGGCTAAACTAGCCCCTCTATCAGATCCACTAGCTGACTGGCTAACCTAGCCCTCTATCAGACCCTCTAGCTGGCTGGCTAACCTAGCCCTCTATCAGACCCTCTAGCTGGCTGGCTAACCTAGCCCCTCTATCTATCAGACCCTCTAGCTGGCTGGCTAACCTAGCCCTCTATCAGACCCTCTAGCTGGCTGGCTAACCTAGCCCCTCTATCTATCAGACCCTCTAGCTGGCTGGCTAAACTAGCCCCTCTATCAGACCCTCTAGCTGGCTGGCTAACCTAGCCCCTCTATCAGACCCTCTAGCTGGCTGGCTAACCTAGCCCCTCTATCAGACCCTCTAGCTGGCTGGCTAACCTAGCCCCTCTATCTATCAGACCCTCTAGCTGGCTGGCTAACCTAGCCCCTCTATCAGACCCTCTAGCTGGCTGGCTAACCTAGCCCCTCTATCTATCAGACCCTCTAGCTGGCTGGCTAACCTAGCCCCTCTATCTACCAGACCCTCTAGCTGGCTGGCTAACCTAGCCCCTCTATCTATCAGACCCTCTAGCTGACTGGCTAACCTAGCCCCTCTATCTATCAGACCCTCTAGCTGGCTGGCTAACCTAGCCCCTCTATCTATCAGACCCTCTAGCTGACTGGCTAACCTAGCCCCTCTATCAGACCGTCTAGCTGGCTGGCTAACCTAGCCCCTCTATCTATCAGACCCTCTAGCTGGCTGGCTAACCTAGCCCCTCTATCTATCAGACCCTCTAGCTGGCTGGCTAACCTAGCCCCTCTATCAGACCCTCTAGCTGACTGGCTAACCTAGCCCCTCTATCTATCAGACCCTCTAGCTGGCTGGCTAACCTAGCCCCTCTATCTATCAGACCCTCTAGCTGGCTGGCTAACCTAGCCCCTCTATCTATCAGACCCTCTAGCTGGCTGGCTAACCTAGCCCCTCTATCTATCAGACCCTCTAGCTGGCTGGCTAACCTAGCCCCTCTATCTATCAGACCCTCTAGCTGGCTGGCTAACCTAGCCCCTCTATCTATCAGACCCTCTAGCTGGCTGGCTAACCTAGCCCCTCTATCTATCAGACCCTCTAGCTGGCTGGCTAACCTAGCCCCTCTATCTATCAGACCCTCTAGCTGGCTGGCTAACCTAGCCCCTCTATCAGACCCTCTAGCTGGCTGGCTAACCTAGCCCCTCTATCAGACCCTCTAGCTGGCTGGCTAACCTAGCCCCTCTATCAGACCCTCTAGCTGACTGGCTAAACTAGCCCCTCTATCAGACCCTCTAGCTGACTGGCTAAACTAGCCCCTCTATCAGACCCTCTAGCTGACTGGCTAAACTAGCCCCTCTATCAGATCCTCTAGCTGACTGGCTAACCTAGCCCTCTATCAGACCCTCTAGCTGACTGGCTAACCTAGCCCCTCTATCTATCAGACCCTCTAGCTGGCTGGCTAACCTAGCCCCTCTATCAGACCCTCTAGCTGGCTGGCTAACCTAGCCCTCTATCAGACCCTCTAGCTGACTGGCTAAACTAGCCCCTCTATCAGACCCTCTAGCTGGCTGGCTAACCTAGCCCCTCTATCTATCAGACCCTCTAGCTGGCTGGCTAACCTAGCCCTCTATCAGACCCTCTAGCTGGCTGGCTAAACTAGCCCCTCTATCTATCAGACCCTCTAGCTGGCTGGCTAACCTAGCCCCTCTATCAGACCCTCTAGCTGGCTGGCTAAACTAGCCCCTCTATCTATCAGACCCTCTAGCTGGCTGGCTAACCTAGCCCCTCTATCAGACCCTCTAGCTGACTGGCTAACCTAGCCCCTCTATCTATCAGACCCTCTAGCTGGCTGGCTAACCTAGCCCCTCTATCAGACCCTCTAGATGGCTGGCTAACCTAGCCCCTCTATCAGACCCTCTAGCTGGCTGGGTAACCTAGCCCCTCTATCTATCAGACCCTCTAGCTGGCTGGCTAACCTAGCCCCTCTATCTATCAGACCCTCTAGCTGGCTGGCTAACCTAGCCCCTCTATCTATCAGACCCTCTAGCTGGCTGGCTAACCTAGCCCCTCTATCTATCAGACCCTCTAGCTGGCTGGCTAACCTAGCCCCTCTATCAGACCCTCTAGCTGACTGGCTAACCTAGCCCCTCTGTCAGACCCTCTAGCTGACTGGCTAACCTAGCCTCTCTATCTGACCCTCTAGCTGACTGGCTAACCTAGCTCCTCTTTCTATCAGACCCTCTAGCTGGCTGGCTAACACAAAAACAGGGGGAAATCATTTTAATTAGTTGAGTGAATGCGATTTCCCGAATGTAGGAACCTGGGTTGAGCCTGTACTCCCTCTCTCCCTCTATCTCTCTCGCTCTCTTTCTCCCTCTCCCTCCCTCTCTCCCTCTTTCTCTCTCTCTCTTTCTCCCTCTCCATCTTTCTCTCTCTCTCTCTCTCCGTCTCCCTCCCTCTCTCCCTCTATCTCTCTCGCTCTCTTTCTCCCTCTCCCTCCCTCTCTCCCTCTTTCTCTCTCTCTCTTTCTCCCTCTCCCTCCCCCTCTCCCTCCCCCTCTCCATCTTTCTCTCTCTCTCTCCCTCTCCCCTCTCTCTCCCCCCCTCTCTCTCTCTATCTCTCTCTTTCTCCCTCCCTCACCCTCTCTCTCTCTCTCTCTCTCTCTCTCTGTCTCTCTCCCCCCTCTCTCTCTCTCTCTCTCTACCCCCCCTCTCTCCCTGCACTGCTCCTCTCGAAGCATTAAAATTGGACTACTTTTCTGTGCAGAAAAAGTCCCATCTGAGCAGCCTTGGCCACAGTCAATCAAGTTAAAAGCTACGGGTGCTTCATTTGATTTACCAATAGAAAATGCAAATGAGGTGATTAAGTGGAGTGGAGGGGGGCAGGAGCCTCTCTTAAACCATCAAGTTAAATGTGAGCAGACAGTGGACTGGCGTCAGGAAGAATATTTTAGCATATTCTTTTGATTAGCTCTACAAATTTTATTAGTACTGCTAATTGTCTGACAAATTGCAACACATTACTAAAAAAAAAAAGGCAGAATATTGTTTTTTCAAATACTGTTTTTCTCCCCCAAAGGAGCCAATATTTGAAAAGCCTAATTAAATAAATTGGGAGATGGCAAGACATAGTCTGACAACAGCCAATGAGATAATAGCAGTAATTAAGACCCGTTGTACACGTCTAGCCATAGGCTGCCGTACTCCACTACAGCTAGACTACGGTGCCACGGCAGGGACAAATGTGTTAGATGTGTTACTTAATAGACAGGTTAAAGTTAAACCAACTTAAATTGTCATACATGTAGGTCACATGATGAAGAAGCTACACTCTTTACCCAAACAGGGTTCCCTCAAACAGACAGGGATTTTAACCAGAAATGACAGAATTCTGGATTTTGATAATAACCGTCCAAAATGTAATTATGATTGTCATATCCACATCAATACATGACCAGAAATGCTCTTAATTAGAATGGCGTGATTTATAGTCTGGAAATGATAATGATTATACAACACGTTTAGCTTTGTTTATGTAAAGCTGTCTCTCTCCCACAAAAAGGTAAACCCACAATAAGTACTTAAACTCAGTCTGTGAGCTCTCTGTCTCTCGCTCTCTCTCTGTCTCTGTCTCTGTCTCTCTCTCTCTCTCTCTCTCTCTCTCTCTCTCTCTCTCTCTCTCTGTCTCTCTCTCTCTCTCTCTCTCTCTCTCTCTCTCTCTCTCTCTCTCTGTCTCTCCCCCTCCCTCTCTCTGTCTCTCTCTGTCTCTCTCTGTCTCTCTCTCTCTCTCTCTCTCTCTCTGTCTCTCTCTGTCTCTCTCTCTCTGTCCCCCCCCTCTCTCTCTCTCTCTCTCTCCCAATCTCTTGACTGTGACAGGGGCATAGCTCTGTAACATTAGATTGACTGTGGCAGCAGCGTTGTAACATAATATTGACGGTGGCATACGGGACAATTAATCCTAAATCTGTTTTATTGCCCCTTTAATGGTTTACTATGTTTTATGTGTCTTGTCCATTAATTATCAATGAAGATGCATAATAAATCACATTTGAGACAACCGGCGATCACTGATTCAAAATTATTGTTTCAGACTGACAACATTAGTGTCCCAGCTTTGTGAGATTAATTTTAATCCCTTCACCCAGAGGCCCTGAGTGGAGAGACCAAGTGTGTGTCACAAATTGAACACTATTACCTATATAGGGCACAAGGCTTTTAACCAGATCTCTATGGGGTAAAGAGAGCTCACAAGGCTTTTAACCGTTCTGTGAGCTTGTGTGCCCTACCACTTTGCGGCTGAGCCATTTACACTTCTCAACATTTACACTTCACAATAACAGGACTTACAGTTATCGGGAATAGGATGCTTCTTTACCCCAAGTACATAGGGAATAGGATGCTTCTTTACCCCCTGTACATAGGGAATAGGATGCTACTTTACCCCCTGTACATAGGGAATAGGATGCTTCTTTACCCCCTGTATATAGGGAATAGGATGCTTCTTTACCCCATGTATATAGGGAATAGGATGCTTCTTTACCCCATGTATATAGGGAATAGGATGCTTCTTTACTCCATGTATATAGGGAATAGGATGCTTCTTTACCCCAAGTACATAGGGAATAGGATGCTTCTTTACCCCATGTATATAGGGAATAGGATGCTTCTTTACCCCCTGTATATAGGGAATAGGATGCTTCTTTACCCCCTGTACATAGGGAATAGGATGCTACTTTACCCCCTGTACATAGGGAATAGGATGCTTCTTTACGCCATCTATATAGGGAATAGGATGCTTCTTTACCACATGTATATAGGGAATAGGATGCTACTTTACCCCCTGTACATAGGGAATAGGATGCTTCTTTACCCCATGTATATAGGGAATAGGATGCTTCTTTACCCCATGTATATAGGGAATAGGATGCTTCTTTACCCCATGTATATAGGGAATAGGATGCTTCTTTACCCCATGTATATAGGGAATAGGATGCTTCTTTACCCCATGTATATAGGGAATAGGATGCTTCTTTACCCCTGTATATAGGGAATAGGATGCTTCTTTACGCCATCTATATAGGGAATAGGATGCTTCTTTACCCCATGTATATAGGGAATAGGATGCTACTTTACCCCCTGTACATAGGGAATAGGATGCTTCTTTACCCCATGTATATAGGGAATAGGATGCTTCTTTACCCCATGTATATAGGGAATAGGATGCTTCTTTACCCCATGTATATAGGGAATAGGATGCTTCTTTACCCCATGTATATAGGGAATAGGATGCTTCTTTACCCCATGTATATAGGGAATAGGATGCTTCTTTACCACATGTATATAGGGAATAGGATGCTTCTTTACCCCCTGTATATAGGGAATAGGATGCTTCTTTACCCCATGTATATAGGGAATAGGATGCTTCTTTACTCCATGTATATAGGGAATAGGATGCTTCTTTACCCCATGTATATAGGGAATAGGATGCTTCTTTACTCCATGTATATAGGGAATATGATGCTTCTTTACCCCATGTATATAGGGAATAGGATGCTTCTTTACTCCATGTATATAGGGAATAGGATGCTTCTTTACCCCATGTATATAGGGAATAGGATGCTTCTTTACCCCATGTATATAGGGAATAGGATGCTTCTTTACTCCATGTATATAGGGAATAGGATGCTACTTTACCCCATGTATATAGGGAATAGGATGCTTCTTTACCCCATGTATATAGGGAATAGGATGCTTCTTTACCCCATGTATATAGGGAATAGGATGCTTCTTTACCCCATGTATATAGGGAATAGGATGCTTCTTTACCCCATGTATATAGGGAATAGGATGCTTCTTTACCCCATGTATATAGGGAATAGGATGCTTCTTTACCCCATGTATATAGGGAATAGGATGCTTCTTTACCCCATGTATATAGGGAATAGGATGCTTCTTTACCCCATGTATATAGGGAATAGGATGCTTCTTTACCCCCTGTATATAGGGAATAGGATGCTTCTTTACCCCATGTATATAGGGAATAGGATGCTTCTTTACCCCATGTATATAGGGAATAGGATGCTTCTTTACCCCCTGTACATAGGGAATAGGATGCTTCTTTACCCCATGTATATAGGGAATAGGATGCTTCTTTACCCCATGTATATAGGGAATAGGATGCTTCTTTACCCCATGTATATAGGGAATAGGATGCTTCTTTACCCCATGTATATAGGGAATAGGATGCTTCTTTACTCCATGTATATAGGGAATAGGATGCTTCTTTACCCCATGTATATAGGGAATAGGATGCTGTATATATAGGGAATAGGATGCTTCTTTACCCCATGTATATAGGGAATAGGATGCTTCTTTACCCCATGTATATAGGGAATAGGATGCTTCTTTACCCCATGTATATAGGGAATAGGATGCTTCTTTACCCCATGTATATAGGGAATAGGATGCTTCTTTACCCCATGTATATAGGGAATAGGATGCTTCTTTACCCCATGTATATAGGGAATAGGATGCTTCTTTACCCCATGTATATAGGGAATAGGATGCTTCTTTACTCCATGTATATAGGGAATAGGATGCTTCTTTACCCCATGTATATAGGGAATAGGATGCTTCTTTACCCCATGTATATAGGGAATAGGATGCTTCTTTACCCCCTGTATATAGGGAATAGGATGCTTCTTTACCCCATGTATATAGGGAATAGGATGCTTCTTTACCCCATGTATATAGGGAATAGGATGCTTCTTTACCCCATGTATATAGGGAATAGGATGCTTCTTTACCCCCTGTATATAGGGAATAGGATGCTTCTTTACCCCCTGTACATAGGGAATAGGATGCTTCTTTACCCCATGTATATAGGGAATAGGATGCTTCTTTACCCCATGTATATAGGGAATAGGATGCTTCTTTACCCCATGTATATAGGGAATAGGATGCTTCTTTACCCCATGTATATAGGGAATAGGATGCTTCTTTACCACATGTATATAGGGAATAGGATGCTTCTTTACCACATGTATATAGGGAATAGAATGCTTCTTTACCCCATGTATATAGGGAATAGGATGCTTCTTTACTCCATGTATATAGGGAATAGGATGCTTCTTTACCACATGTATATAGGGAATAGGATGCTTCTTTACCCCTGTATATAGGGAATAGGATGCTTCTTTACTCCATGTATATAGGGAATAGGATGCTTCTTTACCACATGTATATAGGGAATAGGATGCTTCTTTACCCCTGTTTATAGGGAATAGGATGCTTCTTTACTCCATGTATATAGGGAATAGGATGCTTCTTTACCACATGTATATAGGGAATAGGATGCTTCTTTACCCCATGTATATAGGGAATAGGATGCTTCTTTACCACATGTATATAGGGAATAGGATGCTTCTTTACTCCATGTATATAGGGAATAGGATGCTTCTTTACCCCATGTATATAGGGAATAGGATGCTTCTTTACTCCATGTATATAGGGAATAGGATGCTTCTTTACCCCTGTATATAGGAATAGGATGCTTCTTTACTCCATGTATATAGGGAATAGGATGCTTCTTTACCCCATGTATATAGGGAATAGGATGCTTCTTTACCCCATGTATATAGGGAATAGGATGCTTCTTTACCACATGTATATAGGGAATAGGATGCTTCTTTACCCCATGTATATAGGGAATAGGATGCTTCTTTACCCCATGTATATAGGGAATAGGATGCTTCTTTACCCCATGTATATAGGGAATAGAATGCTTCATGTATAGGGCATTGAAGAGTATTTAGACCTCTTGACTTTTTACACATTTTATTACGTCTTATTATTATTATTTACCTATGCATTTTTTTCTCTTCCTGATGACACAGTTCCGTGTGATGACAAAAACACGTTTTTAGAAATGTGTGACAAGCTTGGCACACCTGTATTAGAGGAGTTTCTCCCATTATTCTCTGCAGATCCTCTCAAGCTCTTTCAGGTTGGATGGGGAGCGTCGCTGCAAAGCTATTTTCAGGTCTCTCCAGAGATGTTAGATCAGGTTCAAGTCCGGGCTCTGGCTGGGCCGCTCAAGGATATTCAGAGACTTGTCCCGAAGCCACTCCTGCGTTGTCTTGAAAGTGTGTTTAGGATGATTCTCCTGTTGGAAGGTGAACCTTCAACCCAGTCTGAGGTCCTGAGTCTGGAGCAGGTTTTCATCAAGGATCTTTCTGTACTTTGCTCTGTTCATCTTTCCTTTGATCCTGACTAGTCTCCCAGTCCCTGATGCTGACAAACATCCCCACAGCTTGATGCTGCCACCACCATGCTTCACCGTAGGGATGGTGCCAGGTTTCCTCCAGACGTGACGCTTGGCATTCAGGCCAAACAGTTCAATCTTTGTTTCATCAGACCAAAGCATCTTGTTTTTCATTGTATGAAAGCCCTTTAGGTGCCTTTTACTGAGGAGTCGCTTCAGTCTGGCCACTCTACCATAAAAGCCTGATTGGTGGAGTGCTGCAGAGATAGTTTTCCTTCTGGAAAGTTCTCCTATCCCCACAGAGGAACTCTGGAACTCTGTCAGAGTGACCATCGGGTTCTTGGTCACTTCCCTGACCAAGGCCCTTCTTCCCCGATTGCTCCGTTTGGCCGGGCGGCCAGCTCTAGGAAGAGTCTTGGTGGTTCCAAACTTCTTCCATTTAAGAATGATGGAGGACGCTCTGGTACCCTTTCCCAGATCTGTGCCTTGACACAATCCTGTCTCGGAGCTCTACAGACAATTCCTTTGACCTCGTGGCTTGGTTTCTGCTCTGACATGAACTGTCAACTGTGAGACCTTATATTGACAGGTGTGTGCCTTTCTAAATCATGTCTAATCAATTGAATTTACCACAGCTGGACTCCAATCAAGTTGTAGAAACTCTTCAAATACAGGTGTGCCGAGCTTGTAGCGTCATACCCAAGAATACTTGAGGCTGTAATCTCTGCCAAAGGTGCTTCAACAAAGTCCTGAGTAGAGGGTCTGAATACTTATGGAAATGTAATATTTCAGTTTCAATTTCCCCCCTTCCCCCTTCAAAATATAAATACATTTTGCGGTATTGTGTGTGGATAGATGAGAGGACCAAACAAACAACTGAATCCATGTCATGGATAAGGCTGAAACGTAACAAAACGGTTCAAATGTCAAGGGGTCTGATTTCTTTCCGACTGAACTGTATATAGGTAATGAGATGCCATTCAGGACACAGACCAGGAAGGCCTGGTGGCTTCAGCTCAGACCTGGGTTCAAATACTTTAGATTGAAGTTGGGTTTGATTGAGTTTTCCTGGAGCAATGGCATTTATAGGATCATTTTAAATCTGCAACAACAACAAAAAAACACACATCTGGCTCCCCAGGAAAGTGTTGCAACCTATAAAAAAGGGTTTTGAAAAGATTTCAAATAGTAGCTGAACCCGTGCCTGCTACAGCTTGAGACTATGCTTGGTTGAACTTCCATTGCTGACTGGATGAACTATAAAAGATGCGTAGAAGACGGACCAATCGAGATGAGGGATACATTATGATTGGATTAGCAGGGGAAGGGTTTATTTCTGATTGGTTTAAGCAGGAAACAGACTGAGTTGGGGGAATTCTCAACCCTATAGGGAGAAAAAGCTACAGAGAACCAAGAGCCTATTTTTTTAAACAAATCGTATAATCTTGAGTTTCAAAACACTTTTTTAGCAACAGGAATGCACTTTTTAGATAAATTGCTTTGATAAAATGTCTAGAATAAACAAACAAACAAACAAATGACGAAAGCCAACTGGTAGTTCATTCAAAAATGTTATATTGCAAAGGGGGGAGGAAAACAAACAAGACTTGGCTTTCTCCGTACACAGACATTAACCCTTTAGAATAGAAGAGTGGCTTCTGATGCACTACAACAGAAAAAAAAACATTTGCGGTCTTAGAAAATGAAGTGTTGAAATCGGTCAAGCGACTACGTCTGCCAGGACATCTAACTTAACACGTGCTGTACTCCTACGAACAGACGGATAATTACAAATCAGACAGACAGCATGCAAACACACCAAGCTATTCCATCTCATGGAGATTAACCAATAACATGAACATCTGCTGCTGTTCCTGTCTGTCTGTTCGCAAGGGGTTCCCCCTGTCTGTCTGTCTGTCTGTCTGTCTGTCTGTCTGTCTGTCTGTCTGTCTGTCTGTC
Organism: Oncorhynchus keta; assembly: GCF_023373465.1. Classification (NCBI taxonomy): domain Eukaryota; kingdom Metazoa; phylum Chordata; class Actinopteri; order Salmoniformes; family Salmonidae; genus Oncorhynchus; species Oncorhynchus keta. The sequence goes on from NC_068434.1 coordinate 3,763,969, forward strand.
TGTCTGTCTGTCTGTTCGCAAAGGGTTCCCCTGTCTGTCTGTCTGTCTGTCTGTCTGTCTGTCTGTCTGTCTGTCTGTCTGTCTGTCTGTCCGTCCGTCCGTCCGTCCGTCCGTCCGTCCGTCCGTCCGTCCGTCCGTCTGTCTGTCCACAAGGGGTTCCACCTGTCTGTCTGTCCACAAGGGGTTCCACCTGTCTGTCTGTCCACAAGGGGTTCCACCTGTCTGTCTGTCCACAAGGGGTTCCACCTGTCTGTCTGCCCGCATACAGGCTAGAAACACACACACACACACACACACACACACACACACACACACACACACACACACACACACACACACACACACACACACACACACACACACACACACACACACACACACACACAACCATATTTGTATGTTAGAGGTGACTATCAGCCAGGCGAAGTACACTCCGTGTGTGTGTGATGAAGGGAAGAATGACACCACATGAACTAGAGAGCATTAAGGAAGAGTGGTGGAGAAGCAATATAGATGGACCCTCTAGTTGGACCTCTAGTTGGACCCTCTAGATGGACCCTCTAGTTGGACCCTCTAGTTGAACCCTCTAGTTGACCCCTCTAGTTGGACCCTCTCAATGGACCCTCTAGTTGGACCCTCTAGATGGACCCTCTAGTTGACCCCTCTAGTTGAACCCTCTGAATGGACCCTCTAGATGGACCCTCTAGTTGGACCCTCTAGATGTACCCTCTAGTTGGACCCCCTAGTTGGACCCTCTAGTTGGACCCTCTAGATGGACCCTCTAGTTGGACCCTCTAGTTGAACCCTCTAGTTGGACCCTCTAGTTGGACCCTCTAGTTGGACCCTCTAGATGTACCCTCTAGTTGGACCCCCTAGTTGGACCCTCTAGTTGGACCCTCTAGATGGACCCTCTAGTTGGACCCTCTAGTTGTACCCTCTAGTTGGACCCTCTAGTTGGACCCTCTAAATGGACCCTCTAGTTGGACCTTCTAGTTGTACCCTCTAGTTGGACCCCTAGTTGGACCCTCTAGTTGGACCCTCTAGATGGACCCTCTAGTTGAACCCTCTAGTTGTACCCTCTAGTTGGACCCTCTAGTTGGACCCTCTAGATGGACCCTCTAGTTGTACCCTCTAGTTGTACCCTCTAGTTGAACCCTCTAGTTGACCCCTCTAGTTGGACCCTCTGAATGGACCCTCTAGTTGGACCCTCTAGATGGACCCTCTAGTTGAACCCTCTAGTTGAACCCTCTGAATGGACCCTCTAGTTGGACCCTCTAGATGGACCCTCTAGTTGGACCCTCTAGTTGGACCCTCTAGATGGACCCTCTAGTTGGACCCTCTAGATGGACCCTCTAGTTGGACCCTCTAGTTGTACCCTCTAGTTGGACCCTCTAGTTGACCCCTCTAGTTGGACCCTCTGAATGGACCCTCTCCCTAGTTGGACCCTCTAGTTGGACCCTCTAGTTGGACCCTCTAGTTGGACCCTCTAGATGGACCCTCTAGTTGGACCCTCTAGTTGGACCCTCTCTAGTTGGACCCTCTAGTTGGACCCTCTAGTTGGACCCTGGACCCTCTAGTTGGACCCTCCCTCTAGTTGGACCCTCTAGTTGGACCCTCTAGTTGACCCTCTAGTTGGACCCTCTGAATGGAACCCTCTAGTTGGACCCTCTAGTTGACCCCTCTAGTTGGACCCTCTGAATGGACCCTCTAGTTGGACCCTCTAGATGGACCCTCTAGTTGGACCCTCTAGTTGAACCCTCTAGTTGACCCCCTCTAGTTGGACCCTCTGAATGGACCCTCTAGTTGGACCCTCTAGTTGATGGTTGGACCCTCTAGTTGGACCCTCTAGATGGACCCTCTAGTTGGACCCTCTAGTTGGACCCTCTAGTTGACCCCTCTAGTTGGACCCTCTGAATGAACACTCTAGTTGGACCCTCTAGTTGGACCCTCTAGATGGACCCTCTAGTTGGACCCTCTAGTTGTACCCTCTAGTTGGACCCTCTAGTTGACCCCTCTAGTTGAACCCTCTGAATGGACCCTCTAGTTGGACCCTCTAGATGGACCCTCTAGTTGGACCCTCTAGTTGGACCCTCTAGTTGCACCCTCTAGTTGGACCCTCTAGATGGACCCTCTAGTTGGACACTCTAGTTGGACCCTCTAGTTGAACCCTCTAGATGGACCCCCTAGTTGGACCCTCTAGTTGAACCCTCTAGTTGGACCCTCTAGATGGACCCTCTAGTTGGACCCTCTAGTTGTACCCTCTAGTTGGACCCTCTAGTTGTACCCTCTAGTTGGACCCTCTAGTTGTACCCTCTAGATGGACCCTCTAGTTGGACCCTCTAGTTGTACCCTCTAGTTGGACCCTCTAGTTGACCCCTCTAGTTGGACCCTCTGAATGGACCCTCTAGTTGGACCCTCTAGTTGAACCCTCTAGTTGGACCCTCTAGTTGGACCCTCTAGTTGGACCCTCTAGATGGACCCTCTAGTTGGACCCTCTAGTTGGACCCTCTAGTTGGACCCTCTAGTTGGACCCTCTAGATGGACCCTCTAGTTGGACCCTCTAGTTGGACCCTCTAGTTGAACCCTCTAGTTGGACCCTCTAGTTGGACCCTCTAGTTGGACCCTCTAGATGGACCCTCTAGTTGGACCCCCTAGTTGGACCCTCTAGTTGGACCCTCTAGATGGACCCTCTAGTTGGACCCTCTAGTTGTACCCTCTAGTTGGACCCTCTAGTTGGACCCTCTAAATGGACCCTCTAGTTGGACCCTCTAGTTGTACCCTCTAGTTGGACCCTCTAGTTGGACCCTCTAGTTGGACCCTCTAGATGGACCCTCTAGTTGGACCCTCTAGTTGTACCCTCTAGTTGAACCCTCTAGTTGACCCCTCTAGTTGGACCCTCTGAATGGACCCTCTAGTTGGACCCTCTAGTTGGACCCTCTAGTTGACCCCTCTAGTTGAACCCTCTGAATGGACCCTCTAGTTGGACCCTCTAGATGGACCCTCTAGTTGGACCCTCTAGTTGGACCCTCTAGATGGACCCTCTAGTTGGACCCTCTAGATGGACCCTCTAGTTGGACCCTCTAGTTGTACCCTCTAGTTGGACCCTCTAGTTGACCCCTCTAGTTGGACCCTCTGAATGGACCCTCTAGTTGGACCCTCTAGTTGGACCCTCTAGTTGGACCCTCTAGTTGGACCCTCTAGTTGGACCCTCTAGATGGACCCTCTAGTTGGACCCTCTAGATGGACCCTCTAGTTGGACCCTCTAGTTGGACCCTCTAGTTGGACCCTCTAGATGGACCCTCTAGTTGGACCCTCTAGTTGGACCCTCTAGTTGGACCCTGTAGTTGAACACTCTAGTTGGACCCTCTAGTTGACCCCTCTAGTTGGACCCTCTGAATGGACCCTCTAGTTGGACCCTCTAGATGGACCCTCTAGTTGGACCCTCTAGTTGGACCCTCTAGTTGACCCCTCTAAGTTGGACCCTCTGAATGGACCCTCTAGTTGGACCCTCTAGTTGGACCCTCTAGTTGGACACTCTAGTTGGACCCTCTAGTTGGACCCTCTAGATGGACCCTCTAGTTGGACCCTCTAGTTGTACCCTCTAGTTGGACCCTCTAGTTGACCCCTCTAGTTGAACCCTCTGAATGGACCCTCTAGTTGGACCCTCTAGATGGACCCTCTAGTTGGACCCTCTAGTTGGACCCTCTAGTTGCACCCTCTAGTTGGACCCTCTAGATGGACCCTCTAGTTGGACACTCTAGTTGGACCCTCTAGTTGAACCCTCTAGATGGACCCTCTAGTTGGACCCTCTAGTTGAACCCTCTAGTTGGACCCTCTAGTTGGACCCTCTAGATGGACCCTCTAGTTGGACCCTCTAGTTGTACCCTCTAGTTGGACCCTCTAGTTGTACCCTCTAGTTGCACCCTCTAGTTGTACCCTCTAGATGTACCCTCTAGTTGGACCCTCTAGTTGTACCCTCTAGTTGGACCCTCTAGTTGGACCCTCTAGTTGACCCCTCTAGTTGGACCCTCTGAGTGGACCCTCTAGTTGGACACTCTAGTTGGACCCTCTAGTTGGACACTCTAGTTGGACCCTCTAGTTGGACCCTCTAGATGGACCGTCTAGTTGGACCCTCTAGTTGCACCCTCTGAATGGACCCTCTAGTTGGACCCTCTAGTTGCACCCTCTAGATGGACCCTCTAGTTGGACCCTCTGAATGGACCCTCTAGTTGGACACTTTAGTTGAACCCTCTAGTTGAACCCTCTAGTTGGACCCTCTGATTGGACCCTCAAGTTGGACCCTCTAGTTGGACCCTCTAGTTGGACTCTCTAGATGGACCCTCTAGTTGGACCCTCTAGTTGGACCCTCTAGTTGGACCCTCTAGATGGACCCTCTAGTTGGACCCTCTATTTGGACCCTCTAGTTGGACCCTCTAGTTGGACCCTCTAGATGGATCCTCTGAATGGACCCTCTAGATGGACCCTCTAGATGGACTCTCTAGATGGACCTTCTGAATGGACCCTCTAGTTGAACCCTCTAGATGGACCCTCTAGTTGGACCCTCTAGTTGGACCCTCTAGTTGGACCCTCTAGATGGACCCTCTAGTCACACCCTCTAGTTGGACCCTCTGAATGGACCCTCTAGTTGGACCCTCTAGTTGGACCCTCTAGTTGGACCCTCTAGTTGCACCCTCTGAATGGACCCTCTAGTTGGACCCTCTAGTTGAACCCTCTAGTTGGACCCTCTAGTTGGGAGGATTTCCATCAAAATGTACAGCTGTGTGTCGTCCGCATAGCATTGAAGGTTAACATAATGTTTCCGAATGACATCACCATGAGGTAAAATGTATAGTGAAAACAATAGTGGTCCTAAAACGGAACCTTGAGGAACACCGAAATTTACAGTTGATTTGTCAACTTTCCGACAGATAAGATCTGAACCAGGTCAGAACTTGTCCGTGTAGAACAATTTGGGTTTCCAATCTCTCCAAAAGAATGTGGTGATCGATGGTATGAAAAGCAGCACTAAGGTCCAGGAGCACGAGGACAGATGCAGAGCCTTGGTCTGACAATATTAAAAGGTAATTTACCACCTTCACAAGTGCCACCTTCACAAATTTACCACCTTCACAAGTGCAGTGCTATGATGGGGTCTAAAACCAGACTGACGCGTTTCGTATACATTGTTTGTCTTCAGGCAGGCAGTGAGTTTCTGCTCAACAGCTTTTTTAAAAACATTTTGAGAGGAATGGAAGATTCGATATAGGCCAATAGTTTTTTATATTTTCTGGGTCAAGGTTTGGCTTTTTCAAGATAGGCTTTATTACTGCCACTTTTAGTGAGTTTGATAGAGAGCTGTTTATTATGTTCAACATAGGAGGGCCAAGCACAGGAAGCAGCTCTTTCAGTAGTTTAGTTGGAATGGGGTCCAGTATGAAGCTTGAAGTGTCATTTTCTCTACTACTGTAGTGTCTCTGGGTGAGAGAGTCTGTTGAATGACTCACTACTGTAGTGTCTCTGGGTGAGAGAGTCTGCTAAATGACTCACTACTGTAGAGTGCTAAATGACTCACTACTGTAGTGTCTCTGGGTGAGAGAGTCTGTTAAATGACTCACTACTGTAGTGTCTCTGGATCAGAGAGTCTGTTAAATGACTCACTACTGTAGTGGCTCTGGATCAGAGAGTCTGTTAAATGACTCACTACTGTAGTGTCTCTGGATCAGAGAGTCTGTTAAATGACTCACTACTGTAGTGGCTCTGGATCAGAGAGTCTGCTAAATGACTCACTACTGTAGTGGCTCTGGATCAGAGAGTCTGCTAAATGACTCACTACTGTAGTGGCTCTGGATCAGAGAGTCTGCTAAATGACTCACTACTGTAGTGTCTCTGGGTGAGAGAGTCTGTTAAATGACTCACTACTGTAGTGGTTCTGGATCAGAGAGTCTTAAATGACTCACTACTGTAGTGTCTCTGGGTGAGAGAGTCTGTTGAATGACTCACTACTGTAGTGGTTCTGGATCAGAGAGTCTTAAATGACTCACTACTGTAGTGTCTCTGGGTGAGAGAGTCTGTTGAATGACTCACTACTGTAGTGGCTCTGGATCAGAGAGTCTGTTAAATGACTCACTACTGTAGTGGTTCTGGCTCAGAGAGTCTGTTAAATGACTCACTACTGTAGTGACTCTGGATCAGAGAGTCTGTTAAATGACTCACTACTGTAGTGGCTCTGGATCAGAGAGTCTGTTAAATGACTCACTACTGTAGTGGTTCTGGCTCAGAGAGTCTGTTAAATGACTCACTACTGTAGTGACTCTGGATCAGAGAGTCTGTTAAATGACTCACTACTGTAGTGGCTCTGGATCAGAGTCTGCTAAATGACTCACTACTGTAGTGGTTCTGGATCAGAGAGTCTGCTAAATGACTCACTACTGTAGTGACTCTGGATAAGAGAGTCTGTTAAATGACTCACTACTGTAACTTTCTGTGGATAAAAAGCATATGTTAAATGATTGACCTCTAAATGTGTTACACTATTGCCTGTTATTTTTTTTTAATTTATTTCACCTTTATTTAACCAGGTAGGCTAGTTGAGAACAAGTTCTCATTTACAACTTCGACCTGGCCAAGATAAAGCATAGCAGTGTGAACAGACAACACAGAGTTACACATGGAGTAAACAATTAACAAGTCAATAACACAGTAGAAAAAAAGGGGAGTCTATATACATTGTGTGCAAAAGGCAAGAGGAGGTAGGCGAATAATTACAATTTTGCAGATTAACACTGGAGTGATAAATTATCATGTATATTTTGCCAGTTAAATAATAACTAGAAGCTTCAATAAATAACACACATTGCAGATTGTACAATAGCAGTATGTATGTATTGACATCTCCTAGACCACCTCTCCGCTTCCATTCGCCCTGTACCTTTGTTCTCTGTTACAACTGGTAAGAATCGTTTGATTCGCTTTTTTCAGAAGAATCAGGTTGTACGGCCACCCCGATTCCAATGAGTATTTTCAAGCCGTTTACTTCCAACAGTTTGAAGCGTTTTCCAGGTGTTAAAGGTTATTTACTGTCATGTTGTTCAGATCTTTCACTTGACCCTTCTCTCTCTGTGAATGTTTATTTTTATTTTTTACCTTTATTTAACGAGGCAAGTCCGTTAAGAACAAACTATTATTTACAAAGACAGCCTGGGAACAGTGGGTTAACTGCCTTGTTCAGGGGCAGAACGACAGATTTCTACCTTTGTACCTTGTCAGCTCATGGATTTGAACTTTCAACCTTCTGGTTATATATGCCATTTTTACTTACTAGTCCAACGCTCTTACCACTAGGCTACCCTGCCGCCTCTACACTCTAACCACTAGGCTACCCTGCCACCTCTACACTCTAACCACTAGGCTACCCTGCCACCTCTACACTCTAACCACTCTAGGCTACCCTGCCGCCTCTAACCACAAGGCTCTAACCACTAGGCTACCCTGCCGCCTCAACAACCACTAGGCTAACCTCTACACAACCACTAGGCTACCCTGCCGCCTCTACACTCTAACCACTAGGCTACCCTGCCTCCTCTGCACTCTAACCACTAGGCTTCCCTGCCGCCTCTAAATTCTAACCACTAGGCTACCCTGCCGCCTCTACACTCTAACCACTAGGCTACCCTGCCGCCTCTACACTCTAACCACTAGTATACCCTGCCGCCTCTACACTCTAACCACTAGGCTACCCTGCCGCCTCTACACTCTAACCACTAGGCTACCCTGCCGCCTCTACACTCTAACCACTAGGCTACCCTGCCGCCTCTACACTCTAACCACTAGGCTACCCTGCCGCCTCTACACTCTAACCACTAGGCTACCCTGCCGCCTCTACACTCTAACCACTAGGCTACCCTGCCGCCTCTACACTCTAACCACTAGGCTACCCTGCCGCCTCTACACTCTAACCACTAAGCTACCCTGCTGCCCCATATATGACAGAATGCCCTTAACAATAAAGTCACTACAGTTAACAGGGTCAACGAAAATGGTTTTAATTAATCTGGTCGTTCCTTCTTTCTCTGTTACTTTACATCAGGATGAGGTCTTAGATGTTGAGAGGTTTTGATTAGGGTGGTATCTGTTGTAAGCGATAATGTACTTCAAGAACAGCTCAAATATGAGAATATTTGCAACCCAAATACAAAAATAGAGAAACAACGTCTGTTACTTGAACTCTGTGAAGCATTTATTTGGGTTGCAATTTCTGTGACTGGCAACTTTACTGATCGTATCTCCTGCAGCAGGTAACTCTGGGTCTTCCTTTCCTGTGGCGGTCCTCATGAGAGCCAGTTAACTCTAATGAACTGATCCTCTGCAGCAGAGGTAACTCTGGGTCTTCCTTTCCTGTGGCGGTCCTCATGAGAGACTGGTAACTCTAATGAACTGATCCTCTGCAGCAGAGGTAACTCTGGGTCGTCCTCTCCTGTGGCGGTTCTCATGAGAGACAGTTTCATCATAGCGCTTGATGTTTTGTTTTGCGACTGCACTTGAAGAAACATTCAAAGTTCTTGAAATGTTCGGTAAAGGCTGACTTTCACGTCTTAAAGTAATGATGATTATACCTGCAGAGAGATACTACATAGAGATACTACACATGTAGAGACATACTACACAGAGAGATTATACCTGTAGAGAGATACTACACAGAGAGATTACACATGTAGAGACATACTACACAGAGAGATTATACCTGCAGAGAGATACTACACAGAGAGATTACACATGTAGAGACATACTACACAGAGAGATTATACCTGTAGAGAGATACTACACAGAGATACTACACAGAGAGATTACACATGTAGAGAGATACTACACAGAGAGATTATACCTGCAGAGAGATACTACACAGAGAGATTACACATGTAGAGAGATACTACACAGAGAGATTATACCTGCAGAGAGATACTACACAGAGATACTACACAGAGAGATTACACATGTAGAGAGATACTACACAGAGAGATTATACCTGTAGAGATATACTACACAGAGATACTACACAGAGAGATTACACATGTAGAGAGATACTACACAGAGAGATTATACCTGCAGAGAGATTTTACACAGAGAGATTATACCTGCAGAGAGATACTACACAGAGAGATTATACCTGTAGAGAGATACTACACAGAGAGATTATACCTGTAGAGATATACTACACAGAGTTCTACACAGAGAGATTACACATGTAGAGAGATACTACACAGAGAGATTATACCTGCAGAGAGATACTACACAGAGAGATTATACCTGTAGAGAGATACTACACAGAGAGATTAAACCTGTAGAGATATACTACACAGAGAGATTATACCTGTAGAGAGATACTACACAGAGAGATTAAACCTGTAGAGATATACCACACAGAGAGATTATACCTGTAGAGAGATACTACACAGAGAGATTCCACCTGTAGAGCGATACTACACAGAGATACTACACAGAGAGAATATACCTGTAGAGATATACTACACAGAGATACTACACAGAGAGATTCCACCCTTAGAGAGATACTACACAGAGATACTACACAGAGAGATTATACCTGTAGAGAGATACTACACAGAGAGATTCCACCTCTGGAGGTCTCTGTCTGTCTCGCCCTGAGCCTGTCAGCAGCACACTTTGTACGTTCCAAATGACGTCCTTTTCCCTATTCAGAGCACTTCTTTTGACCAGAGCAATAGTGCACTATATAGGGAATGGGGTGCCATTTGGGACAACCTCTGACATATTAGCATGCTATTTTAAGATCCTGGAGCGTTCGCTAGGTGGCTCACTAGCTTTAGCATGCCTGTCAGATGGACAGAGGACTCCAGGAAATCCAGATTTGTTACTTTTCTTTTCTTCTCCCGAGGAAATGTCTCTCTTTTGTCTGCACTCGTCTTTTGACGGGAGGGAGAAAAAGAGAGCAAAAGAGGGAGACAGAGAGAGAGAGAGAGAGAAAGCGAGAGAAAGACGAGAGAGAGAGAGAGAGAGAGAGAGAGAGAGAGAGAGAGAGAGAGAGAGAGAGAGAGACAGAGAGAGAGACAGAGAGAGACAGAGAGAGAGAGAGAGAGAGAGAGACAGACAGACAGAGAGAGAGACAGAGAGAGACAGCGAGAGACAGAGAGAGAGAGAGAGAGAGAGAGAGAGAGAGAGAGAGAGAGAGCCAGAGAGAAACAGAGAGAGAGCCAGAGAGAGACAGAGAGAGAGACAGAGAGAGAGAGATACAGAGAGAGAGACAGAGAGTGGTTTGAGACATCGTCTGTATGAGGGAGGACAGATCGAGTCTGTTTTTTTCCCGCTAAAGAACATCGTAATTAATTGTTTTAAAGCCTTTGAATCCACCGCCATATGGCAGACCTTAGCATATATCTGACATTGTCTCAAACGCTACGAGGACAAACTAAAACTGTGCAGGGTCTAAGTTTTCCTACTGCAGACTGTTTGCTTTTATGGGGCCGTTCAACAGGGAGGCCTGAGGGAGGGAGATGCGTTTCAATGGACAACCTGGGGCACAATGGACACGTCTCTCATCACTGTCTGGTTATTGATCAAAATGAAAAGGAAAGGGCTACGGGCCTGGTGCCACGGGCCTGGTAACCCATCTTCATATGAAAAGGTAGAGAATCTGTGTCATGTGTCAGAGTTATAGACAGGATAAAAGACCCCAACTGTCCAGAGAATTACATCATTATCTGTTACGTCGTATTAATTTAAAATAGAAATATCAGAGTTTAAAAACCCTTGCTTACCGTTGTATTATATATAGAAACCTTTCATATTAAAAAAAATAAAAAAAAACCCTTGCTTTTCTTTAGTGTTGTTCATGTATATACTGGTGTCCTCCCATGCTGTAATACGGGATGAGAAGGAGGACATTGTCCAGGGTTTAGCTGTAACACATCAGGGAATAGTCGTGGTGTATTATCCAATGAATGGAATGCAATAAACACCACTGATATTTAATCCCACAAGCAAACAAAACATTTTATACCTGAGAGCTGGGTCTTATTCAGGTATTGAACCGATTTAACAATGCTTTTCTCTCCTATGGGTCTTTGATGTGATACAAAAATATGTGGAGATGCTGATAGACGCTGACTGAACCTATTCT